>NC_053024.1:136083009-136383009 GCF_003073215.2 Triticum urartu | reverse complement strand
CCTGAAGCCAATGCTGAAGATGAAGACGATGATCAACAAGGGCAGAATCTTCGTCCAGTTCATCCTCGTGTTGCAAATGAAGTACAGATTGAGAAGATAATTGATAGCATTAATGCACCAGGTCCCCTTACTTGTTCAAGAGCAACACAGCTAGCAAATTTATGTGGGAACTTTGCATTTGTGTCCATATCTGAACCCAAGAAAGTTGTTGAAGCCTTCATGGAACCTGAATGGATTCAAGCTATGCAAGAAGAGCTTCAACATTTCGAGCTAAACAATGTATGGGAACTGTTCAAGCGTCCTGATCCTCTCAAGAACAATATCATAGGCACAAAATGGATCTATCACAACAAACAAGATGAGCACGGTCAAGTTGTCAGAAACAAGGCTCGTCTCGTTTCTCAAGGATACACTCAAGTTGAAGGGATTGACTTCGATGAAGCATTTGCTCCGGTGGCTAGGCTTGAAGCCATTCTCATTCTGCTAGCCTATTCCAACCATCACAACATCCTTCTGTATCAAATGGATGTGAAGAGTGCCTTTCTCAATGGCAAGATTGAAGAAGAAGTGTATGTTGCACAACCACCTGGCTTTGAAGATCCAAAACATCCTGATATGGTTTACAAGCTCAACAAGGCACTGTATGGCCTCAAACAAGCCCCTCGTGCTTGGTATGACACACTCAAAGACTTCCTGAAAAGCAAAGGCTTCAAACCCGGTTCCCTGGATCCCACTCTCTTCACGAAGACATATGATGGTGAACTGTTTGTATGCCAGATCTATGTGGACGACATTATCTTCGTCTGCACCGACTAAAGATATAGTGATGAGTTTGGACACATGATGCAAGAGCAATATCAGATGTCCATGATGGATGGGCTGAAGTTCTTCCTTGGTCTTCAAATCCATCAGCAAAGCAACGACATCTTCATATCTCAAGAGAAATACCTCAAATATTGCCTGAAGAAGTTTGGAATGCAAGACTGCAAGGGATACACGACGCCGATGCCAACCAAAAGTCATCTAGGCCCCGACGACAATGGTGAAGAGTTCGATCAGAAGGTATACCACTCTATGCATCTAGGCTAGATATCATGCTTAGCGTTTGCATGTGTGCCTGATTCCAAGCGGCACCAAAGGAGTCGCATCACTTAGCTGTGAAGTGAATTCTTCAATATTTGGCTTACACCCCAACACTAGGATTATGGTATCCAAAGGGCTCAGAGTTTGATCTAGTTGGATTCTCAGATGTTGATTATGCTGGTGACAAGGTTGATCGCAAGTCTACATCAGGCACATGTCACTTTCTTGGACGATCTCTTGTCTGTTGGTCTTCAAAGAAGCAGAACTGTGTGTCTCTCTCCATTGCTGAATCTGAATACATTGCTCTTGGATCTTGTTGTGCTCAGCTTCTATGGATGAAGAAAACTCTCAAGGACTATGGCATCCATATAAAGCATGTGCCACTCTACTGCGACAATGAAAGCGCCATCAACATTGCCAACAACACAATTTAGCATTCCAAGACAAAGCACATTCAGATCCGTCATCACTTTCTCAGAGATCATGTCAAGGAAGATATTGATATCATTCACGTCAACACGGAAGAGCAATTGGCAGATATCTTCATAAAGCCCTTGGATGAGAAAAGGTTTTGCAAGTTGCAGTGTGTGCTAAATATCTTAGAATCCTCGAATGTCCTGTAATTGGACACACATCCTAACGCTTATGCATGTGATGACTTAGATGTGCAACACACAAAGTAACATATATCTTCAAATAATGAAGACATGCACTCTAAGTGTGAATACATTAATGCGGAAATTGACTTCGGAGCGCCACGATAATTGTGCGTCGTGTCTGGGTCTAATACTTCCTATACGATGGGTGACGCCACCACTAAACTCTTGGTTGAAGTGTTTTTATTGACTTCACATTAGCATGGTCTTCGCATTTGGTTTGTCTTCAACACTGTTTTGATCTCATGTTTATCTTCACAATATTGATGTGGTCTCATACTGATATATATATATATATATACACATATGTTTGTGTTCTGTCCTCTACAGCATCCACTTATAGCTATGTCTTCGTGTTTGAATCTTTTGATCTAAGTAAATGTGATCGGACCCTAACCCCCTCTATGCTTCTACCTCAGAGTCTATCTATCCAAATCATATGCATTCTATTGAAGCTGTCTATTGTCTTCACTGAATCCTTGTCAGCAGAAGACACAGAGACAAAAATTCAATATGTTTTAATGCAATATCCTTTTTGCCTGAAACCCGGAGAAGCCGGAACAACCACCCGACATCCAGGCGTGAGTGGGAACATGGAACAACTTCCAATGTGTTGCATGCATGCCACGTGTCCTTTAGATGTGAACCGCAAGGGGCACCTGCGTAATAACGTTGCGCCGTCCCCGTCTCTATAAAGACACACCTCACCGTGGTCATTATGTCTTCTTACACCTTCTCTCCTCGCACCAAAATCCTAGCGCCTCCGCTAGCTCGCGACGACGCTAGAGATGAAGTGCTTAGCTACCACGACATCTTCGACATTGTCTTCACGCCGGCTGCGGACCTCGTCCTCTTTGCTGCCGCCGTAGGTGTCTTCTGTCGCCAAGTTAGGGCACGGGAGATTGAACTGCTCGGCCTCCGTCTCAACTTCGTCTAGCAGTTCTTTGTGTGGTAATTAAATCTCACTTTTACTGCCCCTTTTGATTCATCAGATCCATCCACTTCAACCAGAAGTGGTTTCTAAGTTTGCAAATCTGGATCTATTTTGTTCGCATCTCATACCATGCCAAGTATGTTCACTTATGCTTCACTACTAGTTAGATTCCTCACTTGTACTTATTCTTGGATTCGTACAAATCTGGAACGAACTCTCATCAAATAAGTGAATGTCTTCGCACTATGAGGTCAATGTCTTCAAACTGATTTATCTTCAAAATCTTCTAAGGAATGCATATGACTTCTTCCCCTTCCCTCGCACCTCTAATGCTGTCACAGGTACATGTCCATGGGAGAATCCCTTGGTTCTCATAGTCTGCATTCATTTGCAGAGTTTTTACAATGACACATCAATTCTCCTGAAGCCAGTTCCTGTTTGACTAGCAGACGGAAGCCATTCACAGTTTTGAAGCCTTTCAGCTTGAATACTATGGCCACTGAAAAATCAGCTAGAAAGGGCGGCAGGCAGCGCCGTGGGGATACAACCGAGGATCTACTACCAGATCTCTTTGAAATGTACAAGTCAGATCCTGAAGAAACCTATGGTGAGCGCAAGACCCGAATCTAATGGATTCAAAGATATTGGGTAGAGGAATGGTTCAAATACAGATTTTTTACCGCCGAGTATGATGAAAAATATGCCATCAAGCGACCATGGGGAGATATCATATACAGAGGTCTGCAGCCCAAGTCTAAGCCCGAAGCCATTGCCGAAGGCTTCTATCCTTGCATGGTCCGAGGACCACAACCTGATGATGCCGACCCATCCAGTTTGCTATGGTGTCGTGAAGACAATCTTTTCAAGTGCAACTTTCAGTTTGCCAAAGAGTTTGCCAAGAAGAACAAGAAGCAGTTTGGCCTCGACTTCAACCCAGGTCCATCTGCTCCACGGGCTGATGGCACACGGGATGCCAATCCCAATGATATTGGCCCCTTCTACAACCTTGAAGGCCTCATCACACATATTGTTGTACAGGGGCCTATGGTGGATCACACAGCTGACGAGGCAAATTCTGATGAAGCGCCAGCTCCACCTAAGTCGCAAAAGCCAAAGAAGTCGAAGGCTTCGCAGCACTCTACCGCACCGAAAGTTCTGTTTGCGAAGCCATTGGCCACTGCACCTCCTGAACCCAGTGTGCAGTCGGAAGATCTTTCTCGCATCTCCAAGAAGAAGGAGAACCCCAAGAAGAAGCCCATGAAGATTTCTGGACATGAACTGACTCCAGATGCCGTTCTGAGGAACGAAGATGAAACCATTGATCTGTTAAGGGACGAAGACTTTGGTGATGATGCTCTTGTGCTTCTGATAAAGAGAAAGCAAGAGGCGGAGATCTTCAACATGAAATGAAGGATGCACCTAGCATTGTCTTCCCTGCCGGCATGACATGCTCGAAGCCTAAGGTCCCCTCGGCAGCTTCGGAGCTGGAGAAAACAAGGGCAGCTGAAGCTGATGCCAGGAAGAGAAAGCACAAGGATGCTTCTGATGGTGCTCCATCAACCAAGAATCCGAAGACAAAGTCTTCGTGAAAAGAGCATACTGCTGCCACAGAGCCACTTGTGGTTGAGCCCATCTCAGTTGCACGTCCTGCCTCCTCCCACCAAGAGCATCAACTTGTAGTTCACAAGCCTGCTACCACAGAGGCTCTTGAAGATGAAGAAGTACCAACTGCTGACCCCATCACAGCTGAAGACATTGCTCGCGAAGACAATCTAGAAAATGATGAAGTCCTTCCTCAAATCGAGCACCAACCGGTATCATCACCTATTCTCATGAACAGCGAACTCATCAGCATTGGTCGTTCTTTGACGCCAACTGCTCATGATGCATCATGGGCTGATCACCCCCAACAAGACACCCCCATTCAAGATGAAACCCCTCAAGTCACCACTCTGGTACTTGATGACGACTACATGGTGCGGACCACTCCATCACCACAGGCGTCGCCCACATTCCGCAGGCTTTGCAAAGGCCCTAGGCCTCCGGTCACCATGTCGAGCATTCCAGAAGGAGAAGTGCAACAAAGCTCAGTCGCACGTGAAGTGTTTCCTGAAGCCACGTCGCCCGCATTCCGCAGGCTTCGCAAAGGCCCTAGGCCTCCGGTCACCATGTCGAGCATTCCAGAAGGAGAAGTGCAACAAAGCTCAGTCGCACGTGAAGTGTTTCCTGAAGCCACTCCTACTGTGAATGTCTCTGAGTCTAAAGCCAAAGCTGCTGAAGACATTCCGGCTGCATCAGCCGAAGAAAATCCAGAACCAAGACAAGAAGAGTAAAGAGTTGCCACACCCCCTGTCACTCACGAAGTCATTCTCGAGGAGAACGTGTCCGTGCCTGACCCTCCTACTACTGAAGAGGAGGTTGAAAACCTTAAGGCGGCCCCAACCAACACTACTAAAGCCAATGACGTTGTCATGGCTGACGACAATGTGGCGCCTGAAGCTGATGTTGCACCCGAAGCTAGTGTGCAACCTGAAGCCCATATGGATGCTGAAGCCACTGTTCCATCTCCTAGGCCTCACACAATCGAACATGCCTTCGATCACGGACAGCTGGTCACTGTTAAATGGCCAATCATTATTCCTCCCACTGCTCCCGGGCCTCAATATGAATACCATGTGGATCATAGGCCTCAGGCCCAGAAGCCAAAGCCCAGACTGCCAAGGTTCCCCGATGCTGCATCATCACCAGGCTCGTTCAGTGTCAACAGCTTCAGGGCACACAACACATTCTTTGACAGTGCCAAGAACCCATACTCGAAGCCAAAGATCTCATCTGATCGCTTCTGGAGCTTTCCGCAGCGCAATTATTACTCCTGTGTCTTATACAATCAAGAGCCGATCTTTCCTCAGATGCGTCTGGATTGTGAAGCCATTGCTGGACTGCCCTGCTTGGAAGACGCCTTAGACTGTTTCATAGATGTCGGCCTTCTACAGTTTGTCACTGATAAAGAGCATTGGAACGAATATCTTTTGTTGTAGTTCTATGCTACTCATCACATTTGTGGCTACAACAGGGATCCGAAGACTTGGGTCCTTGAGTGGATGGCAGGTGATGTGCACCATGAAGCCAAAGCTAAAGATATCATCGAGCTTACTCCCCTGCCCACTCCAGGTGAATACTATGAACCTGGTTGTCAGCTACCCAGGAATGCGTTGGAGAGCATCTTTTAGAAGCCTGGGCCAAACATGAGTCAGATGCTCAGCATGATGAAGCCACTGCCACAAGATGCTGAATATTTGAAGGAATTCTTTGTCAACGACCTTGAGTATCTGCCACTGATTATTTATCACATTGTTAGGCGAACTCTATGGCCCGTCAATGCACATTCTCCTGCAGCCAAGCTTGAAGGCGCAATGAAGACATCGGTGTTCTATATTCTGACTGGCATCAGATTCAATGGTCAAAATTTCTTCATCAGACAACTTGCTGCATCAGGAATTGATCTCTTTGGCCTGAAGTTTTATGCTCCATGGGTGATGCGCTTAATCAAGCTTCACTCTTCTATCAACTATCAGCCCTCTGCGCGCAACCATCTTATCTTCTTGCCTGAGGTTGATATGTCTGTTGAAGCCATCTACCCTGAGCCTGCGAAGGAGCCCCTTTATCTTCATAATGTTGATCGCCAAAGCTTCACACAACCCATTGAAGGACTTCTTGCTGCAACTCGTGTCTATCCTCTGGCTGGCAATACATGTGCACTTCATCGTGCAACTATTGAATTCACTGACAGCACCATTGCTCAAAGGCCTCGGAAGCGATCTCGTGTGCTCAATGACCGAGAGCTTCTCATGAACCTGCATCAGAAACAAGATAGGCACCACGACTGGCTAAAGCGTCAGATGCAGAGCATCTTGGTGGACGTCAATCACATCAGAAACTTGGTCACCAAGAACTCATTTGTTGCTCATGAAGCCTTTGGGAGGTCCTCGAAGAGTCTCACACCTCTCTGCTCTGAAGACGATCTTCGCAAAGATGGATTCACTTAGGGTTTCAAATTTGACTCCACTCCTCCTCGCAGTGCACGCTGGCGTCAGACGCCACCAATTGAAGATTTGGAGTATTCATCTTCGGCTGCAACTATTTTTGCGAGAGCGTTGAAGAAGAAGACGATGCCACTTCACCAGCCATGGCTTCACCATGTCTCGACACTGCACAAGGCCCCTCTGCACCACCGAACGTCAACGTCGACCCTGCACCTTCATTTGCTCCTGATGGGAACGAGTAGATGCTCTATGTCTTCAAACCTTTTGGTCCTTACTAACAAAAGGGGGAGAAGCATATGAGATGATAGTCTTCAAGCGGGTTCATATGGGTTGTTGCTATTTTTTTGCTAAGTAGTTACAATTCTCGCTTTTGATACATTTTGTTCTTTGGGTTGTAACACTTAAAACCTGATGGTTGTCTGTCACTCTGTGATGCGATGATAAATTCCGCATGAAGTCATTCCGCAGACATCCATTTATCATTATGCATGTCATTATCGTCGTTATATCTTTTCATGCATAATGAATTGTCTTCATAAAGTGAAGAGGATCTCCACAATTAAAAGCTGCCATGTGCATTTGCATTCAAGAGCAAACTACGTATATGCACATCTTCAGGGGGAGCCTTTTTGCTACTTATGAAGACAATGCTTTTACCCCTACAGTTTCACTAATTTTATCCCGGTTGAAAACTTCAACCAGTTTGTCATCAATCACCAAAAAGGGGGAGATTGTAAGTGCATCTAGTGCCACCCCTAGTTGGTTTTGGAGTATTGACGACAAACTTGGTTGAGTGACTAATGTGTTTGTGAGAATTGCAGGAATAACACAGGTAGTAGTCCCTCATTGATTCGGTTTACCTACCAGAGATGACCCCTAAAGATGTGTGAAGACATTGAAGACAATGGTGGTCTGTGAAGAGATTCACATTGAAGACTTTGACATGAGAAGTCGTCGCATGAAGACTATGGATTGTGAAGACATAGTTGTTTCGTAGTTTCCTTTTCTTATTTGTTGAGTCATAGGAACCACCGTACTTTTAAGTGGGGTCCAAGTGAATAAAGTCAGAGTGACTGAAGTGATGCTCAACCAAATCCTAAGTCTTCGAGCGAATACAATGAGAGCAAATCTTATCCAGAGCTAGATAAGTCAGCTTTACTTGTAGCTCAAGTCAAGCTGTCGCATGTGTTTGAAATCTGACCGTTGGACACGTGTCAGTTCCTTAGAGACCCAGGGTCATTTCGGACAAATCAGGTCGGGTTGCCTCCTGGCTATAAATAGCCCACCCCTTACACCATAAATTGGTGGCTGCTCAGAGTTAGTGCACAGCTTTTGTGGTTTGAGAGCGACCCACCTCCTAAGCCGTTGAGAGAGAAATCCTTGCGAGGACAAAGCCCTAAACACCCAGAGCTAAAGAGTGCAAGTATTTCTGTCTGCGTGATCTGAAGACTTGTTACACTTGAGGAATATGAATCCTCCAGCCGGTTAGGCGTCGCGTTCTGTGCATCCAAGAGTCATTGTGGATCACCGGTGAACGAAGTCTGTGAAGGTTGGGAAGTCTCCCTTGAAGACCTACCAGAGTGATTGGTGAGGACTGTGTGTCCTTAGCTCAAGGGGAATAAGGTGAAGACATGGTTTTCTGAGTTGAATCTCAGCCTCCCTAACCAGACATACAGTTGTCACAGCAACTAGAACTGGTCCAACAAATACCTATCCTCACCAAGCAACTGGTTCTATCTCTTACCTCTCTTTACTTATAGTTTGTCTTCGTGAAGTCATTGCCTGCTTGCATGATCTGATTGACTTCACTATGTGAAGATTGTTGTTGATTGGCTTCATACTATCTTCCATCTTGATTCATACTACCTCGGTGCTGATTGTCTTCGTGATTTCACTTCATTGCTTACTCGACTATGGCTTGTCTAGTGTAGTCTACGTTCCGCTGCATATCAATAGGTTCATTTCTATTGTTTGTCTTCAAAGCCCCTGTGTTTTGAAGAATTTCATAAAAATCGCCTATTCCCCCCCTCTAGTGGATAACTAGCGCTTTCAGTAAGTCAATTTTACTCACCACTCCAGAGGGAAAAAGGATCAATTATGTGTCTAGACTTGCACCAAGGAGGATCCAAGTAAATTCTCTCTCGGGAGTTGTTCAGGAAGAAGTGCCGGTTGTGAAGGATTACCCGGATGTATTTCCAGAGGAATTACCAGGAATCCCACCAGATCGAGACATTTAGTTTTTGATAGAGATGTTGCCAGGCACCGGACCAATATCGAAGAGACCATATCGGATGCCCGCCAATGATCTGGAGGAAATCAAGAAGCAGATTAAGGAGTTATTGGAGAAAGGTTATATTCGACGAAGTTCGTCACCATGGGGAGCCCCTATGCTTTTAGTTGAGAAGAAGGATGGATCTTTGAGAATGGTGTTGATTATCGGGCATTGAATGAGGTGACGATCAAGAACAAATACCCCCTACCGATGATCAATGATTTGTTTGACTAACTGCAAGGAGCTAAAGTATTCTTGAAGATCGATCTGCGATCAAGATTCCACCAGCTGAAGATCCGAGAGCCGGTTATACCTAAGACAGCTTTCACCACAAGGTATGGGCTATCTGAGTACACGGTTATGTCATTTGTATTGACTAACGCCCCTGCCTACTTCATGAGTATGATAAACAAGGTGTTCATGGAGTTCTTGGATAAGTTTTTAGTGGTGTTCATTGATGATATTTTGGTATACTATAAGAATGAAGAGGAACACAAGGAACACTTGCGCTTAGTTCTCGAGAAGCTCAAGGAACATCAGTTGTATGCCAAGTTTAGCAAGTGTGAGTTTTGGTTGAAGGAAGTTGGATTTCTTGGTCATGTTATATCAGCAGAAGGTATAGCAGTAGAGCCCACCAAAGTTCAGTCTGTCCCTGAGTGGTTGGCACCCACCTCAGTTGGAGAGATCCACAATTTTCTAGGACTCGCAGGATATTACAGGAGGTTCATTGAGAATTTTTCCAAGATTGCGAAACCCATGATCGAGTTGTTGAAGAAGGACACCAAGTTCAAATGGACTGAAGATTGTGAAGCCGGTTTTCAGGAGTTGAACAAACGTTTGGTTACAGCCCAAGTGTTGATTCTTCCAGATATACGCCAGGATTTCCAAGTGTATTGCGACGCTTCTTGTTTAGGACTTGGAGGTGTACTGATGCAAGACAGAAAAGTGGTTTCATATGCCTCACATCAGCTCCGACCTCATGAGTTAAATTATGCTACGCATGATTTGGAGTTAGCAGCCATAGTGCATGCTCTCAAGACTTGGAGACATTTTCTGAGTGGAAACAGATGTGATGTGTACACGGATCACAAGAGTTTGAAGTACATTTTTACGCAGAAGGAGCTGAATCCCAGGCAAAGGAGATGTTTGGAGCTTATAAAGGATTACGATATGAAGTTGCATTACCATCCAGGAAAGGCCAATGTCGTAGCAGACGCTTTGAGCCGCAAAAGTTATGCCAATACCCTCGTAAGTGGATGATTACCACAAGAGTTAGTTGACGATCTGAAGTAACTTCGTTTGGAGATAGTTCCAAGAGGTTTTGTGGAAACAATGGAGGTTCAGTCAACATTATTGGGAAATATTCGAGATGCTCGGATGGATGACAAGGAAATCGTTGAGATAAAGGAGAAGATGAGCAAAGGTAAATCCAAGGGTTTCCGTGAGGATGAGCGCGAGACCTTATGGTTTGAGGATCATATTTATGTCCCCAATAATGCGGAGATCAGGAAGTTAATACTTCAGGAAGCTCATGACTCTCCATACTCAATTCACCCTGGAAACACCAAGATGTATTTGGATTTGAAGGAACGTTTCTGGTGGACAGGAATGAAGAAGTATATTGCCGAGTATGTAGCAGTATGTGATGTATGTCAGAGAGTGAAGGCAGAACATCAGAAGCCAGCAGGGTTACTGCAACCTATGTCGATACCCGAATGGAAGTGGAAAATGCTTGGCATGGATTTCATCACTAGATTACCCAGGACCTGGCCGGGATATCATTCAATCTGGGTAGTAGTTGATCGTGTGACCAAGGTAGCTCACTTTATCCTAGTAAAAACCACTTATACAAGTGTGAAGTTTGCCAAGATATATATGACCAGGATCGTATGTCTGCGTGGAGTTCCAAGGACCATCGTATCAGATAGAGGGACAAAGTTTACCTCGAAGTTTTGGAATCAGTTGCACCAGGCTTTGGGTACTAGGCTAGAGTTCAGTACAGCCTTTCATCTGCAGACAGATGGACAGTCCGAGAGAGTAAATCAGATTCTGTAGGACATGTTGAGAGATTGTGCGCTAGATTATGGATCTAGCTGGGATGACAATTTACCTTACGCAGAGTTCTCATACAACAACAGTTATTCGGCTAGTTTGAAGATGGCACCTTTCGAAGCCTTGTATGGAAGGAGATTCAGGACACCGTTAATATGGGATGAAGTTGGAGACCGTGAGTTGTTTGGACCAGATTCGATCAAGGAGTATGAAGAGAAGGTTAAGTTGATTTGAGATGGAATGAAGGTAGCCTAGTCCAGACAAAAGAGTTATGCCGATACTAAACATAAGGAGGTAGTCTATGAAATTGGAGATCGAGGGTATCTTCGTGTGTCACCACTGCAAGGAGTTAAACGATTTGGTGTTAAGGGAAAGTTAGCCCCGAGATTTGTAGGACCATACCGAGTTTTGGAGCGTATGGGAGAAGTTGCCTACAAATTGGAGTTACCTGAAGGATTGTCAGGAGTTCATGATGTGTTTCATGTTTTCCAGTTGAAGAAGTGCCATGCGGAGATGGCCAATATTCCCCTAATAGATACAGTGCCCCTCGAGGCAATTCAGTTGGACAGTGATTTAACCTACGAGGAGAAACCCATAAAGATTCTCGAGTTTGCCAGCCGAGTTGCACGCAGCAAGGTTATCAAGTTTTGCTAAGTTTAGTGGAGCCACCATACCGAGGATGAAGCCACTTGTGAATGATAAGAAGATCTACGGAAAGACCACCCACACCTATTTTCTAGCCAACCCGAATCTCGAGGGCGAGATTCATCTTAAGGGGGGTAGGTTTGCAACATCCCAATTTTCAATTTGGAAGTTATACATCGGTCATCATAGTGAATGTCATATTTTATTTGCATTTTGGTTGTGATCCTAGAAATCTTAAGCAACTCATGGACCCAAGGAGAGAGCTGGAGATTTCATAAATTTTCATATTTGAAATTTCTCAAATTTGAAAACAGGATCATTTTGGTTTCAATATTTTTCTCCCTGAATATTTCCAATAATTAAATTTAAAGAGAGAAAATAATATGACTTCTTCAAAAAGAGAGGAAAATTGGAGGAAATTTTTTAAAATCAAATAAATATTTTATTTGCTATTTTATTTGAATTAGAAAAATGTGCATTTTTAAAAATTGCATTTTAGGCCAGAAAAATGTTCACTTTGTTCTAAATATTTTATTTAGACGGCGAAAATTGTTTTGGCAGTTTTAGAATTTTTAATTTTATTTTATTAGTATTTTCTTCAGAGGAATTTTTAAAAAAGAAAAGAAAAAAACTTTTCCGCCCGACTGGGCCAGGGGCCCAGCCGGGCCGCAGCCCGCAGCGCGCCGCCTCCCTCACCGACTCGGGATGGCAGTCCCGAAGTTCGCCGTCGCCGTCGCCGTGTCCGGTTCGGACACGAGTCGCCGCCGCCTCCTCCCACAAGGCAAGCCCCCCGGCCCTTTATATATCGCTGCCCCGCCGCGCTCTCCTCCCCAAGCCGTCGCGCCGCCTCCCGCACTCCACCGCGCCGCCGCCGCTTGGCGCCGCTGCCGCCCCGTGTCGCCGCCGCCCCGCACCAATGCCGTCGCCGCGCCGGATCCCACAGGAGCCGCCGCCCGCCGTCGTTGACCCGCCGCCCGTTGACCAGTATAAAAACCGCCCCGGTTCGCCGGTTCGCTTTGGTTTTTTTTGGTTCTATTTTAGGGTTAGGGTTTTCTCGGTTTTTCTCGATCGGATTTGTTTAGCGAACGTTCACCTGAATGCCTCTGTTCGTGAACACGTTCGTCCGTTTGTCTCTGCTAGCGAACGTTCGTTCGTTAGTCTTTTCTTTTTATTTTAATTTCGGTCAGATTAGCCCCTGATCTTTGAGCCTTCACAACTTTTTGCTCACTCATCAAAATCTAGTGAAACCAACGCCAAAATCTTCATCTCGAGCCCCTCTTTCCAGTTAATCAACTTGAACATGGTTTTACAAAATTTAAAATTTGGTTTCAAGAATATTTTAATTCGAACTTCTTTTGATCGCAGTTTGTGTTTCGTAGCTCCGTTTCGATTGATTCTTTTTTGCAAATCGAAGCTCTTCTCTTGAACTTTCGATTGGGATATTTTCTCTTGAGTTTTACCCTTGCATCTATTTCTTGAGTTCTTATGTATGTTATTGTTTGTTTGCGACAGAGTATCCGGAGTGCGAAGCATGCTACTACGAGTCACTAGGGTTTTCAAATCGTCAGTAAGGCAAGTAACACTTTGATCATATCCCTTTTTACCCAGTTTTTATGCATTAGTTTCAACCCTCAACATTGCATGAGTAGGATTTTCTTAACATGTGGGTATTGGGAAGTAGTTAATGAGGTAGAACCTATTTCCCTTTATGTAAACCTTGGGAGTTACTTCTACGTTATGCTTATACTGCTATGCTATGCTCGTAGACGTGGTTTGGTTAAGTGTATCCATTGACAGATGTGAGAGTTGTTAAATAATGGTTAACTTAAGGTGGCTACTTTAATACACATCTAGGTGGATTGGTTGAGGCACCCTGGAGTACCCATTGGTTGTCTGGGCACTTAGAGCAATCCAGAGTTGTCCTAGATATCCCAGAGTACTCGTGTGATCATCCTATGGTTCACCACCCAGGCTCAAAGGGATCATAAGATCATTCATGCTAGAAACTTCCATGTGCAGCCACAAGCCAATATGGGCTCTGGCATAGTTGAGTAATTTGTGGGAATCCTTTCCATGATGGGCTAGCAGATGTAGGGGATTGTAGGTGTATCGGCCTATCTATCGGTTAAGGGGACCTCTTCGGAAAGACTGTGTCTCGGTCATCCGTTTCTCAAACATCATGCAGTGTGAGAAATACAACGGAGGAGCTCGAGTCTTGTGGGGAAAAGTGCGCAATCCTCTGCAGAGTGTACAGACTAATCTTGGTTAGCCGTGTCCCCGGTTATGGACATCTTGAGTATCTGGTACTTGAATTATTATGTTGATCTCATCACTCTTAATTAATTTTGTTGGGTTGTTAATTAATTTTAATTGGGATAGTTAAACAAAATTTATTCCTTTAACGTAGGGGAAAATTGGCTTTACGCAAACATGATAACCATAGAGCCTCCACCAGCCATATATGCATGTAGTGATAGAAGTTATTCTTGTTCATTGCTCTACAGTGTTATTTTGCCAGCATATTCCATGTGCTGACCCATTTTCGGGCTGCAACGTATTATGTTGCAGACTTTTCAGACGAAGAGTAAGGTGCACTAGGTCGCTGTTTTGCACTCAGCTATGCCGTTGGAGTTGATGGAGTCACTTCTGCCTTGGAAGCCTTCTGCTGTTATCTTCATTAGATGGCCTTCAGCCATATTATTGTAATAAGTACTCTCTTTCAGATATTCGATGTAATAAGTGTGTGATGGCACTCTGCTATAAATCCTTCAAGTACTGTGCATGTCAACATTACCGATCCAGGGATGACACTTATGCACAGAGATTCGACCGTTTGAGGTTGGATCGCTACACATTTGAAAAGTTCAAAGAATTTCAGAGACAAGTGGAGAATCATCATAACAAGAAAATGAAGTTTCTATTATCTGATCGCGGAGGCGAATATTTGAGCTATGAGTTTGGCCTACATTTAAAACAATGTAGAATAGTCTCACAACTCACGCCACCTGGAACACCACAACATAATGGTGTGTCCGAATGTCGTAACCGTACTTTATTAGATATGGTGCGATCTATGATGTCTCTTACTGACTTACCCCTATCATTTTGGGGTTATGCATTGGAGACAATTGCATTCACGTTAAATAGGGCACCGTCTAAATCCGTTGATACGACACCATATGAACTATGGTTTGGCAAGAAACCAAAGCCGTCGTTTCTTAAAGTTTCGGGTTGCGACACTTATGTCAAAAGGCTTTAGCCTGCTAACATTGAACCCAGATCAGATATGTGTGTCTTCATAGGATACCCAAAAGAAACTATTGGGTACACCTTCTACCACAGATCCTAAAGCAAAGATCTTTGTTGCTAAGAATGGATCCTTTCTATAGAAAGAGTATCTATCGAAAGAAGTGAGTGGGAGGAAAGTAGAACTTGATGAGATTATTGCACCTTCCCTCGAATTGGAAAGTAGATCATCACAGAAAACCGTTCCCATGATGCCTACACCAACTAGAGAGGAAGATAATGATAATGATTATGAAACTTCAGATCAAGTTACTACCGAACCTCATAGTTCAACCAGAGCACGTTCCACACCATAGTGGTACGGTAACCCTGTTCTGGAAGTCATGTTACTAGACCATGATGAACCTACAAACTATGAAGAAGCGATGATGAGCCTAGATTCCGATAAATGGCTTGAGGCCATGAAATCTGAGATAGGATCCATGTATGAGAACAAAGCGTGGACTTTGGTTGACTTGCCCGATGATTGGCGGGTCATAGAGAATAAATGGATCTTCAAGAAGAAGAGTGACATTGATGGTAATATTATGGTCTACAAAGCTTGACTTGTCGCGAAAGGTTTTCGACAAGTGCAGGTAGTTGACTACGATGAAACTTTCTCACCCGTAGCGATGCTTAAGTCTGTCCGAATCATGGTAGCAATTGCCGCGTTTTATGATTATGAAATCTGGCAAATGGACGTCAAAACTGCATTCCTTAGTGGATTTCTTAAAAAAAACTTGTATATGATGCAACCAGAAGGTTTTGTCAATCCTAAAGGTGCTAACAAAGTGTGCAAGCTGCAACGATCCATCTATGGACGGGTGCAAGGATCTCGGAGTTGGAATATATGAGGTGATCAAAGCATGTGGTTTTATACAGACTTTCGGTGAAGCCTATATTTAAAAGAAAGTGAGTGGGAGCTCTGTAGCATTTCTGATATTATATGTGGATGACATATTGTTGATTGGAAATTATATAGAATTTCTGGATAGCATAAAAGGATACTTGAATAAGAATTTTTTAATGAAAGTCCTTGGTGAAGCTTCTTACATATTAGGCATCAAGATCTATAGTGATAGATCAAGATGCTTGATAGGATTTTCAATGAGTACATACCTTGACAAGATTTTGAAGGAGTTCAAAATTGGTTAGTCAAAGAAAGGGTTCTTGCCTGTGTTATAAGGTGTGAAGTTGATTAATACTCAAAACCCGACCATGGTAGAATGTATAGAGAGAATGAAAGTCATTCCCTATGCCTTAGTCATAGGTTCTATAAAGTATGCCATGGTGTGTGCCAGACCTGTTGTGTGCCTTGCCATAAGTTTGGCAAGGGGGTGCAACAGTGATCTAGGAGTAGATCACTAGACAACGGTCAAAATTATCCTTAGGTACCTAAAGAGGACTAAGGAAATGTTTCTTGGTTATGAGGTGGTAAAGAGTTCGTCGTAAAGAGTTACGTCGATGCAACCTTTGACACCGATCTAGACAACTCTAAGTCTCGATCTGGATAAGTGGGAGCAATTACCTAGAGTAGCTCCATGCAGAGCATTGCAGACATATAAATTTGCAAAATATATACGGATCTGAATGTGACAGACCTGTTGACTAAACCTCTCTCACAAGAAAAACATGATCACACCTTAGTACTCTTTGGGTGTTAATCACATATCAATGTGAACTAGATTAATAATTCTAGTAAACTCTTTGATTGTTGGTCACATAGCGATGTGAACTATGAGTGTTAAATCACATGCTGATGCGAACTAGATTATTGATTCTAGTGCAAGTGGGAGACTAAAGGAAATATGCCCTAGAGGCAATAGTAAAGTTGTTATTTTATATTTACTTATTCATGATAAATGTTTATTATTCAAGCTAGAATTTTATTTATTGGAGACCTAAATACATGTGTGAATACATAGACAAACACTGTGTCCCGAGTGACCCTCTACTTGACTAGCTCGTTGATCAAAGATGGTTAAGGTTTCCTAACCATGGACATGATTTGTCATTTGATAACGGGATCACACCATTAGGAGAATGATGTGATGGGAAGACCCATCTGTTAGCTTAACATATTGATCGCTCAGTTTTATTGCTATTGCTTTCTTTATGTCAAATACATATTCCTTCGACTATGAGATTATGCAACTTAGCATATTGATCGCTCAGTTTATTGCTAATGCTTTCTTCATGTCAAATACATATTCCTTCGACTATGAGATTATGCAACTCCCGAATACCGGAGGAATGCCTTTTGTGTTATCAAACATCACAAACATAATTGGGTGATTATAAAGATGCTCTACAGGTATCTCTGAAGTGGTTTGTTGGGTTGGCATAGATCGAGATTAGAATTTGTGACTTCGAGTATCGAAAAGGTATCTCTGGGCCCTCTCGGTAATGCACATCATAAGAAGCCTTGCAAGCAAAGTGACTAATGCATTAGTTACAAGATGATGTATTAGGAAACGAGTAAAGAGACAGTCGGTAATGACATTGAACTAGGTATGTGGATAGCGACGATCGAATCTCGGGCAAGTAACATACCGATGGCAAAGGGAATAACATATGTTGTCATAATGGTTCGACCGATAAAGATCTTCATAGAATATGTAGGAGCCAATATGAGCATCTAGGTTCTGCAATTGGTTATTGACCGGAGAGGGGTCTCGATCATGTCTACATAATACTTGAACCCATAGGGTCCGCACGCTTAACGTTCGTTGACAATTTAGTATTATATGAGTTATGTGATTTGGTGACCGAAGGTTCTTCGGAGTCCCGAATGACGAGGAGTCTCGAAATGGTCGAGAGGTAAAGATTGATATATAGGATGATAGTATTCGGACACCGGAAGTATTCTGGGTAGTATCGGGTATTTATCAGAGTACCAGGAGGGGGGTTACCGGAACCCGGGGGGAGATATGGGCCATAAGAGGGGAGCACACCAGCCCACAAGCGGTGGCGCCCCCGCCTTAGGCATGTGTTCAAATTGGAGAAGGAGCAAGGGGGGTTCGCCCCCCCCCTTTCCTTTCTCCCATCCCCCTTCCCTCTTTCTCTCCAAAAATAAGGAAAGGGGGTGGCCGAATTGGGGGAGGACCCCAAGTAGGATTCCTCCTACTTGGGGTGCCCCAAGGATGCTCCCCTCCCCCTCCACCCATATATACATGGGGAGGGAGCACCTAGGACACACACCAACAATTGTTAGCCGTGTGCAGCGCCCCTCTCCACAGTTTACGCCTCCGGTCAAATCTTCGTATTGCTTAGGCGAAGCCCTGCGTGGATCACTTCAGCATCACCGTCACCACGCCGTCGTGCCGACGGAACTCATTTTATTCGTCGACACCTTTGCTAGATCAAGAGGACAAGGGACATCATCGAGCTGAATGTGTGCAGAACTCGGAGGTGCCATACGTTCGGTGCTTGATTGGTCAGATCCATAAGAAGTTGGACTACATCAATCGCATTGTAAAATGCTTCCGCTTTTGGTCTACAAGGGTACGTGGACACACTCTCTGAGGGAGTCCTGGATTAGGGGTCTCCGGATAGCCGAACTATATCCTTTGGCCGGACTATTGGACTATGAAGATACAAGATTGAAGTCTTCGTCCCGTGTCCGGATGGGACTTTCCTTGGCGTGGAAGGCAAGCTTGGCAATACGGATATATAGATCTCCTCCCTTGTAACCGACCTTGTGTAACCCTAGCCCCCTCCGGTGTCTATATAAACCGGAGGGTTTAGTCCGTAGGACAACATACACTCATATCATAGGCTAGCTTCTAGGGTTTAGCCTCTACGATCTCGTGGTAGATCAACTCTTGTAATACTCATATCATCAAGATCAATCAAGCAGGATGTAGGTTATTACCTCCATCGAGAGGGCCCGAACCTGGGTAAACATCGTGTCCCCTGCCTCCTGTTACCATCCGCCTTAGACGCACAGTTCGGGACCCCCTACCCAAGATCCGCCGGTTTTGACACCGACATTGGAGCTTTCATTGAGAGTTCCACTATGCCGTCACCGTAAGGCTTGATGGCCCCTTCGATCATCGGTAACGATGCGGTCCTGGGTGAGGTTTTCCTCCCCAGACAGATCTTCATATTCGGCGGCTTCGCACTGCGGGCCAACTCGCTTGGCCATATGGAGCAGATCGAGAGCTACGCCCCTGGCCATCAGGTCAGTTTCGGAAACCTAAACTACACTGCCGACATCTGCGGAGACTTGATCTTCGACGGATTCGAGCCCATGTCAGGTGCGCCGCACGATCACAACGAGCATGATTTAGCTCTGCCGTCGGACAGTGTTCGGGAGATTCCACCTGCAACTACTCCAGCCTTCAATCCGGAGCAAATTGCGCCATCCGAGGATGGAGGGATAGACCCCGCCATGGAGGCCGCACTCTCAGTGGCGATAGAGCCGAATACTGACTTCACCCCTTACGAGAGTCATGTTGCCGAACCATTGGATTCGTCTCCGGCCACGGACTCCGATCCGCCTGCGTCCGTGCCTATCGAATCTGATTGGGCACCAATCATGGAGTTCACCTCCGCGGATATCTTTCAGCACTCACCTTTCGGCGATGTGCTAAATTCATTAAAGTCTCTCTCCTTGTCAGGAGAACCTTGGCCGAACTATGTCCGGCTAGAATTGGATGCGGACGACGAACAAATTCGCTACCCACCTACAACCCACTTAGTAGCCACTATCGACGATTTAACTGACATGCTCGACTTAGAATACGAAGACATTGATGGTATGGACGACGATGCAGGGGACGAACAGGAACCACCGCCCACAGGGTGCTGGACCGCCACCTCATCATATGATATATACATGGTGGTCACCCCCAAAGAAGGCAATGGCCGACGAGACAACGAAGGATGACCCCTCCACCCCCCCCCCCCCCGAGAAGCAACCCAAGTGCCGACATCAGCAGCGCCGCTCTAAGCCCCACCATAACAAAAGTAGTGATACCGGCACAAGAGACCATAACACTCCGGAAAGTGCCGAAGACGACAACAATCCCCTCCAGCACGATTTAGACCGGGAGGGTGAAAAAGCTAGCCCTCCAGAGCGGGAAGCAGTTGGAGAATCGGAGGAGGACAATTACATGCCTCTCTCCGAAGACGAGGTGAGCCTCGGCAACAAAGAATTTATCGTTCCTGAGGATCCCGTCGAGGAGGAGCGCTTCAAGCACCGGCTTATGGCCACAGCAAATAGCTTGAATAAAAAGCAACAACAGCTTCAAGCTGATCAAGATCTGCTAGCAGACAGATGGACCGAAGTCCTTGCAGCCGAGGAATACGAACTCGAGCGCCCCTCCAAGAGTTACCCAAAGCGCAGGTTGCTGCCTCACCTCGAGGAGGAAGCATTGAAACCTACATCACCAGTGTGCGATGCGGCTGACCGGCCGCCTAGTGGCCGAGCTAGAGAGGCATTTCAGCCCGAAGTTTAGCCTGCACCCCGCCGCCACTCAAACAAAAATACCAAGGCCCGGGGCAACACACGGGACCTGCGAGACGAATAGGACAGCAGGGCAAAACATGCAAGGTCGATATACGGGTCACGGGGGCGCGCGCCAATGCGGGACGATGACCGTCGCGCCGGATACACTAAAAGTAAATCTGGTCAGGCCGAATACAGCAGACAAGACCCATATGAACTGCGTCGTGATATAGCCCGTCAGAGAGGTGCCATACACCCCCTATGCTTCACTGAAGAAGTTATGGATCACGAATTCTTGGAGGGTTTCAAACCCATAAATATTGAATCGTATGATGGTACAATAGATCCTGTTGTATGGATTGAGGATTTCCTCCTTCGCATCCACATGGCTCGCGGTGATGATCTGCATGCCATCAAGTACCAACCACTAAAATCAAAGGACCAACTCGGCATTGGCTAAATAGCTTGCCAGCAGACTCCGTCGACAGTTGGGAGGATTTGGAAGACGCATTCCTTGACAACTTCCAGGGTACTTATGTGCGACCGCCGGATGTTGATGACTTGAGCCATATAACTCAGCAGCCAGGGGAATCGGCCAGGCAATTCATGACACGGTTCAAAACTAAGAAAAACCAAATTGTCGACTATTCGGATGCAGAGGCCTTAGCGGCATTCAAGCATAACATCCGTGACGAGCAGCTCGCCCGGCACCTCGGCCAGGAGAAGCCGAAGTCTATGGCAGCCCTCACGACATTCATGACCCGCTTTTGCGTGGGCGAGGATAGCTGGCTGGCTCACAGCAACAACACATCAAGGAATCCGGGCACCTCGGATACCAAAGATGCCAACGGCAGACCACGTCGTAACAGACAAAAGCGCCGCAACAACGGCGATAACACCGATGATACAGTAGTCAATGCCGGATTCAGAGGCTCTAGATCCGGTCAGCGGAAAAAGCCATTCAAAAGAAGTACTCCGAGCCCGTCCAATTTGGATCGCATACTTGATTGCTCGTGTCAAATCCACGGCACCCCCGATAAGCCAGCCAATCACACCAACAGAGAATGCTGGGTGTTCAAGCAGGCCGGCAAGTTAAATGCCGAAGAATAGGACAAGGGGCTGCATAGTGATGACGAGGAGGAGCCCCGGCCGCCGAACACGGGAGGACAGAAGAGGTTCCCCCCCCCCAAGTGAAGACGGTAAACATGATATACGCAACCCACATTCCAAAGAGGGAATGCAAGCGTGCACTAAGGGACGTTGTCGGTGTCAAAACCGGCGGATCTCGGGTAGGGGGTCCCGAACTGTGCGTCAAGGCCGGATGGTAACAGGAGACAAGGGACACGATGTGTTTTACCCAGGTTCGGGCCCTCTTGATGGAGGTAATACCCTACTCCTGCTTGATTAATATTGATGATATGGGTAGTACAAGAGTAGATCTACCATGAGATCAACGAGGCTAAACCCTAGAAGCTAGCCTATGGTATGATTGTTGTGTATGGAGTTGATTGCCTACGGACTACAACCCTCCGGTTTATATAGACACCGGATAGGGTTAGGGTTACATAAAGTCGGTTACAATGGTAGGAGATCTTGAGTATCCGCATCGCCAAGCTTGCCTTCTACGCCAAGGAAAGTCCCATCCGGACACGGGACGAAGTCTTCAATATTGTATCTTCATAGTCCAGGAGTCTGGCTACCCGAACACCCCCTAATCCAGGACTCCCTCAGTAGCCCCTGAACCAGGCTTCAATGACGACGAGTCCGGCGCGCAAATTGTCTTCGGCATTGCAAGGCGGGTTCCTCCTCCAAGTTCTTCAAGAAGATTTTAAACACCAAGGATAGTGTCCGGCTCTGCAAAATAAGTTTCCACATATTGCCATAGAGAGAATAATATTAACACAAATCTAATCTGTTGACGTATTTCACAGCATGACATCACACTACTCGAATCGTTTTTACTTTTCCACCTCAGCAGGTTTTGCGAGGCGGTTTCCTTGGCACGTCTTGTCAAAGCAGAGATCGTGTGCCCCCTTTTACGGGATTCTCATCAGTACGGACGTGGGTAACCCAACCGCGCCATTTATCATGGCGCTTGGGAGGCAAGCGAGTTTTACTAGGCAGGTGGGGACGCACAACCGCATCCGCCCATATAAGGGGATAAGGATCCACCTTTTTACCTACGCCTTCTTCCTCCTTTGCCTATCCATCTCCTGCGCACTCGAGCTCCAGCGCCCAAGCCCGCACTTCCCACCTCGACCTTCTCCAGCGATGTCCGAAGCGGGAGGCAAGTGGAAGGTCTCCTCCGTCATGGAGGGCGACGTCAAAAAGCTTAGGAAGGCCGGATACTTGTCCAAAGACATCGCACACCGGCTTCCCGAGGAGGGGCAGCATCTCCCCACCCCAAGGCCCCATGAGAGGGTAGTATTCCTTCCCCACTTCCTCCACGGACTGGGTTTTCCACTCCACCCATTTGTCCGGGGGCTCATGTTTTACTATGGCCTGGATTTCCACGATCTGTCCCCGAACTTCGTCCTCAACATCTCGGCGTTTATCGTCGTGTGCGAGGCTTTCCTCCGCATCTGCCCCCATTTCGGCCTCTGTCTCAAGACCTTCAATGTCAAGCCCAAGGTGGTGTGCGGCAGCCAGGCGGAGTGCGGAGGCGCCATGGCGGGCAAGATGGCCAACGTCCTATGGCTCGAGGGCTCCTTCGCGGAGACCCTGAAGGGGTGGCAATCGTGGTGGTTTTACATCACCGAGCCGCGCGATCCGAAATGGATGGAAGCCCCCAAGTTCCGATCTGGACCCCCCACGCGGCTTATGTCCTGGAAAGAGACGGGCCTGTCGTGGGGCGACGAAAAAGAGGTGACCGGACTGCAGACATGCATCCAGTCCCTGGTGAGCAAGCCGGTCAAGCTCGTCAATGTAGTCCAGGTTATGCTCGTCCGCCGGATCCTCCCATGCCAACAACGGACTTTAATCTATGGGAGTTCGACCCGGCGCAGCACCAAACCCTTAACAGGCTCTTTGACACGATGTATGAAGACGTCTGGAAGGTGCTAACCAAAGGCACCGAGGCTCCCACATCCGCTTCCGAGGATCGCGGATACAGCTCGCAGCGTCACGCTAGCGAGGTAAGCTATTTTCACCTTTTACAGGATGTTAAGTTTTTTCATAGTTTGACTCTATGCGGGATCTAAACTCCCTTACCTTTGACAGGCTTGGCGGGCAAAGTTCGGATCGATTAACTGTCCGGCTCCCTTGCCCGAAGACCCAGCCCCTGCTCTCCTAGTGAAGCTGCTGGTTCCGGCGCCTTATGTGGTGCCGGAGAAGAAGGCCAAGAAGAAGAAGACCATGGGGACTCGAAAGAGTGCCCGCAACGTGGTGGTGTCGGACCCATCATCCGACGAGTCCGAGATGCTCTCCTCCCATGAGAACGAGGAGGAGGAAGAAGAAAACTCTCCCCCTCCAGCAAGGGGAGGAAAGAAAAGGAAGGCCGCCCCAACGAGGGAGGCCGAAGGGTCCAGGAAGAGGAAGACCCCTCCGCTGAACTACTCCCCCAACGCCGAAGAGGACGAAGAGGAGTGGCCAGATAGGGCCAAGCGTCCGGCGAAATCGTAAGTATTTGGATATCAGAGTAACTCATGATGTTCCTTTGTTGCATAGCTTTCCCTAATGTCGAACATAATTATGCAGTCCGCCCCGGGCCTAACTCAACGAGTCGTCGAGCGGCTCCCTGGATTCATCGGACGTGAACTCAGTTCCGCCCGCTGTCTCCCCCGCACTGCGGACGACGCCGAAGTGGCGTCGCAACGAGCTCCAGGGCAGGAGGAGGTGGTCCTGGAGGAGCCGCAAGGCGACCTCCCGGACCCCAGGAGTAAAGGGGACAAGACCCCCCAGGGCTCCAAGTCCGGCTTTGTGCCGGACACCGCGCCGGAATCTTCAACAGTTCCAGACCGCGGTAGGCGAACTCCTTCCAAGAGGAGAAAGCCTACTGAGCCGGCGGCCTCCATCCAACCGGAGGTGCCGGACAATCTGCTGGAAGTGCTTGACGGCGCCTCCATCGACGAGGAGCATCGTACTATTATGAGTACGGTGATCCGGAAGGTTCAGTCCACCAAGAGCGGACTGAGTGAAGCTTGCGCTAGCCTTCTAAAAGGCTTCGAGGTAAGTAAAAATATGTAAAAATATTACCACATAGACAGTAGCCCTTGATGCTCTGTTTGGCATTCGGAAAGAAAAGCCGAATAGAGGATCTATTAATTTTCTCAGGAGTGTAACAACAAAGAGTCAATATGCATATGCAGGCTTCGCTGCTAGCCACCGCCGCACTGACTGCGGAGGTGGGTGCCCTGAAACAGGGACTCGAGCGGACCGAGCAAGAGCTCGGCCTTGCAAAGCGGCAGCTCGAGGAGAAAGATGGTAAGAAATATCTTACAGAAAAAAGTGCCTATAGAGAGGCGTGGTTGCAAAAAATAACAGGATTGTACTGCATATTGTAGGGGCCACGACTGAGGTGGCGACCCTCAAGCAGGCGCTGTCCGAGGTCAAAAAGAAAGCGGCTGCGGAGCGCACCGAGCGAGAGAAACTTGAGGCCCAGGTCGGCGAGGTGCAGCAAGAGCTTCAGGCTCTCATGAAAAAACATGAGAGTTTGGAGCTTGAGTCAAAGATGCAAGCATCCGACCTCGCGGCGGCCCTGGGGACTGCCAAGTCTACCAAGGCCGAAGCCCAAAAGGCCCTCCAAGAGTTGGAGGAGATGAAGAAGATTGCAGCGGGTAAGGCATTCTTTATGCAAAGTAGAAATATAAAAGTAAACTACTTGTTACTTACCCGAATCCGGAGCTCTCCAGGGGCATTCGCAGATCTTCCCCGCAGCGTATCTGACGCCGCCACATTCTACCGAGCTGAAGAGGGCAGCTCGATGGAGAAGGTGTTCTGGTCTCAGTATGCTGAGGCCGGACACCCTGTGCCCTTGAGCGACTAGCTGAAATAGCTGGTCGAGCTCCACAAGGCAGCCGGACAAGCCATGAAGGGCTTCATAGTTCGGCTGTGTCCCGGAGAGGCCCTGCCTGGGAGCTACTTCGGGCTGGTGCGGCGGCTGGTGGAGGCCTGTCCAAGGCTCGAAGTCATCAAGCGGTCCGTCTGCATCGAAAGAGCCCGTAGGGCCCTTGCCCATGCAAAGGTGCACTGGGGTAAGCTGGACGGTGAGAAGCTTGTGAGGGACGGGCCGCCGCCGGGGAAGGAGCATCGCAAGCCCGAGAACTACTATAAGGATGTTCTTGCGGGTGCCCGCCTTGTGGCGGATGAATGTACCAAGGATGTAATTTTTGAATGAACTCGCTCGTGTTTATCCTGTGCGCTGAAAACTTGTTCATAGGCGCTAAGCAATGCTTATTGAATTTAAAATATTATTTTCTGTGCGGCCGTTTATCAAAAATTGAGAGATGGCCAGTCGTCAGCTTCTGCCCCCATGCCCCTAGTGCTGGGGTGTTCGGGATAAACCTGAGCGCTCTTTTTCCCATAGTTTGGTCCTTCGAGGGAGGCGCTCAGCACAACGAACCAGGCAATCAGACTATAGTGCTTGAACACTCTCACTTAGCCATAGAACTTTATAATTTTAAATTTCGGCGAAGCCCCTAGTTTAGAAGACCGAGTTCAGGGCGCTATCCACGCCTTGGCCGGACAAAGCTAGCTCCTCGCTCGAAGCGGCATAAGCCTTTAGGGACTCGAAAAACCTCTCGAACAGCGACCGGTCTCTCGCCACATCATGACAGTTAGTTTTAGCTTTCTCCACTGAGGTGCTTAACCCAGCTGAACCGGGGCACAATCACAGTGGTTCTCCGAGTGCTACCTTAGCGATAGAGCGGAACGTAAGGCACCAAAACATAGGAGCGGGGCAAACCCAACTATTGACCCAAATCATGATTCAGAGCCGATGCATATAGTGCTATAAGTTCGGGATGCCGCACTTGTGAAAGTGTACGGACTTCTCACACCATTATGAGGGGTACTGAAGCCCCTGGCGTGTTTGCCGTACCATGGTGTATGGGTGCAATCATGTCATTTAATGAATATATATATGAAAAGAGGATAATGCAAAAAATAGACAAAAAGCAATGCATTGTTTATAGAGAGGCTATTTATCAAAGCCGAACGATACAAATAGTGCGGTAAGCAAAAGATATTGGACTATTCAGTATGTCCTGACCAGGGGCAGGCCGCGGAATTGTATTTAAAACAGGTATACCGCTCGTAACAGAGACCACCTGGGAGTTCCATAATGCGGCATGGCTTGTCTGCCTCCTTGGATCTTGCATCGTTTGTGCGGCAGTCGAATTGCCGAATAGGTCGTCCGAAGTATGGAGTCCTGAAAGTAAGAAAAAATTAAAAAAAGAATCCGGCAGCCCCTAGTATGTTTTAAGACGTATTTTGGGTGTGCCGTTATTGTGCCCCTTCCCCTGTGCCCATGGTATTTCAAGGGCGTAGTTATGTATGCGAGGTACTGGTTTCGCTATGTCGTGAAAGCTGGGGTTGGGGCCGCATTGCTACGCTTGCTCAGAGTGTGCCAGGCGGTCCTGCTGTGGGTTACTCCGGGCGTGCTTGGCAGTGTCTGGCTTTTTAATGGCCGGACTGGAGAATTGCCTGAAAAGGCTACTTTGTACCTCCGCTGCGAGAGCCGCCGTATGCTCCTCCGTACGGAGGGAGCGTTCGTTGTTTCCGTTGACCGTAATTACTCCTCGAGGGCCTGGCATCTTGAGCTTGAGATATGCGTAGTGCGGCACCGCATTGAACTTTGCGAATGTGGTTCGTCCGAGCAGGGCGTGATAGCCACTGCGAAACGGGACTATATCGAAGATTAACTCTTCGCTTCGGAAATTGTCCGGGGATCCGAAGACCACGTCAAGTGTTACTGAGCCTGTACAGTTGGCTTCTACACCTGGTATAACGCCTTTAAAGCTCGTTCTTGTGGGCTTAATCCTTGAGGGATCTATGCCCATTTTCCGCACTTTATCCTGATAAAGCAGGTTCAGGCTACTGCCGCCGTCCATGAGGACTCTTGTGAGATGAAATCCGTCGATGATTGGGTCGAGAACCAATGCGGCGAAGCCGCCTTGACGGATGCTAGTGGGATGGTCCCTTTGATCAAAAGTGATCGGGCAGGAGGACCATGGGTTGAACTTTGGAGCGACTGGCTCTATCGCGTATACGTCCTGTAGCGCACGCTTCCGCTCCCGCTCGGGAATGTGGGTTGCGTATATCATGTTCACCGTCCGCACTTGTGGGGGAAAGCCCTTCTGTCCATTGTTGTTCGGCGGCTTGGGCTCCTCATCGTCGCTGTGCAGCCCCTTGTCTCTGTTTTCGGCCCTTAACTTGCCTGCCTGCTTGAACACCCAACAATCCCTGTTGGTGTGATTGGCTGGCCTTTCGGGGGTGCCATGTATCTGGCACAAGCGATCGAGTATTCGGTCCAAACTGGACGGGTCCTGAGTATTCTTTTTGAATGGCTTTTTCCGCTGACCGGATTTATAGCCTTTGAATCCGGCATTGACTGCCGTGTCTTCATTGCTGTCGCCGTTAACGCGGCGTTTTTGCTTATTCTGACATGTCCTGCCACTTTTGTCATTGGTATCCGAATTACCAGGGTTCTTTGATAAGTTGTTACTGCGAGCTAGCCAGCTGTCTTCTCCCGCGCAAAAGCGGGTCATGAGTGTCGTGAGGGCTGCCATGGATTTCGGCTTTTCCTGTCCCAGGTGCCGGGCAAGCCACTCGTTGCGGATGTTATGCTTGAGGGCTGCTAGGGCCTCTGCGTCCGGACAGTCGACTATCTGGTTTTTCTTTGTTAGGAACCGTGTCCAGAATTGTCTGGCCGATTCCTCTGGCTGCTGAATTATGTGTCTTAAGTCGTCGGCATCCGGCGGTCGCACGTAAGTGCCCTGGGAGTTGTCGAGGAATGTGGCTTCCAGGTCCTCCCAAGAATCGATTGAGTCTGCTGGCAAGTTGTTAAGCCAATGCCGGGCCGGTCCTTTAAGTTTGAGCGGGAGGTATTTGATGGTGTGTAGATCATCGCCGCGTGCCATGTGGATGTGAAGGAGATAATCCTCGATCCATACCGCCGGATCTGTTGTGCCATCGTATGATTCGATGTTTACGGGTTTGAAACCCTCTGGGATTTTATGATCCATTACTTCATTCGTGAAGCATAGCGGGTGTGTGGCGCCTCTGTACTGGGCTATATCACGACGCAGCTCGGAGGAGCTGTGTCTGCTGTGTTCGGCCCGGCCGGATTTGTTGTATCCGGAGTGAAGATCATTGTCACATGCCGTTGTTGGAAATATGCCCTAGAGGCAATAATAAAAGCATTATTATTATATTTCCTTATTCATGATAATTGTCTTTTTTCATGCTATAATAGTGTTATCCGGAAATCATAATACATGTGTGAATAACAGACACCAACATGTCCCTAGTAAGCCTCTAGTTGACTAGCTCGTTGATCAACAGATAGTCATGGTTTCCTGACTATGGACATTGGATGTCATTGATAACGAGATCACATCATTAGGAGAATGATGTGATGGACAAGACCCAATCCTAAACATAGCACAAGATCGTATAGTTCGTTTGCTAGAGTTTTTCCAATGTCAAGTATCTTTTCCTTAGACCATGAGATCGTGTAACTCCCGGATACCGTAGGAGTGCTTTGGGTATACCAAACGTCACAACGTAATTGGGTGACTATAAAGGTAGACTACGGGTATCTCCGAAAGTGTCTGTTGGGTTGACATGGATCAAGACTGGGATTTGTCACTCCGTATGACGGAGAGGTATCACTGGGCCCACTCGGTAATGCATCATCATAATGAGCTCAAAGTGACCAAGTGTCTGGTCACGGGATCATGCATTACGGTACGAGTAAAGTGACTTGCCGGTAACGAGATTGAACGAGGTATTAGGATAACGACGATCGAATCTCGGGCAAGTAACATATCGATTGACAAAGGGAATTGCATACGGGGTTGATTGAATCCTCGACATCGCGGTTCATCCGATGAGATCATCGTGGAGCATGTGGGAGCCAACATGGGTATCCAGATCCCGCTGTTGGTTATTGACCGCAGAGTCGTCTCGGTCATGTCTGCTTGTCTCCCGAACCCGTAGGGTCTACACACTTAAGGTTCGGTGATGTTAGGGTTGTGAAGATATGTATATGCAGTAACCCGAATGTTGTTCGGAGTCCCGGATGAGATCCCGGACGTCATGAGGAGTTCCGGAATGGTCCGGAGGTAAAGAATTATATATAGGAAGTGCTATTTCGGCCATCGGGACAAGTTTCGGGGTCACCGGTATTGTACCGGGACCACCGGAAGGGTCCCGGGGGTCCACCGGGTGGGGCCACCTATCTCGGGGGCCCCATGGTCTGAAGTGGGAGGGAACCCAGCCCAAAGTGGGCTGGGGCGCCACCCCCCCAAGGGCCCATGCGCCTAGGGTTGGGGGAAACCCTAAGGGGGGCGCCCCCTTGCTTGGGGGGCAAGCCCCCCACCCCTTGGCCGCCGCCCCCCTAGGAGATCCCACCTCCTAGGGCCGGCCACCCCCCCTTGGCACCCCTATATATAGTTGAGGAGATGGGAGGACTTCATACCTGAGCCTTGGCGCCTCCCTCTCTCCCCGTTACGTCTCTCTCTCGTAGTATAGGCGAAGCCCTGCTACTGTGACGCCCTGCATCCACCACCACGCCGTCGTGCTGCTGGATCTTCATCAATCTCTCCTTCCCACTTGCTGGATCAAGAAGGAGGAGACGTCTCCCGTCCCGTACGTGTGTTGAACGCGGAGGTGCCATCCGTTCGGCGCTTGCGAATCGGTGATTTGGATCACGTCGTGTTCGACTACATCATCACCGTTCTTTGAATGCTTCCGCACGCGATCTACAAAGGTATGTAGATGCATCTGATGACTCGTTGCTATATGAACTCCTAGATGGATCTTGGTGAAACGAGTAAGAAAATTTTTGTTTTCTGCAACGTTCCCCAACAGTGGCATCATGAGCTAGGTCTATGCGTAGTTCTTCTTGCGCGAGTAGAACACAATTTGTTGTGGGCGTAGATTTGTCAACTTTCTTGCCGCTACTAGTCTTTTCTTGCTTCAGCGGTATTGTGGGATGAAGCGGCCCGGACCAACCTTACACGTACGCTTACGTGAGACCGGTTCCACCAACTAACATGCACTAGTTGCATAAGGTGGCTGGCGGGTGTCTGTCTCTCCCACTTTAGTTGGAGCGGATTCGATGAACAGGGTCATTATGAAGGGTAAATAGAAGTTGACAAATCACGTTGTGGCTTTCACGTAGGTAAGAAGACGTTCTTGCTAGAACCCTAATCCAGCCACGTAAAACTTGCAACAACAATTAGAGGACGTCTAACTTGTTTTTGCAGCAAGTGGTTTGTGATATGATATGGCCAAAGTTGTGATGAATGATGAATGATCTATATGTGATGTATGAGATGTTCATGCTATTGTAATAGGAATCACGACTTGCATGTCGATGAGTATGACAACCGGCAGGAGCCATAGGAGTTGTCTTTGTTCTTTTATATGACCTGCGTGTCATTAAGAAACGCCATGTAAATTACTTTACTTTATTGCTAAACGCGTTAGCCATAGTAGTAGAAGTAATAGTTGGCGAGCAACTTCATGGAGACACGATGATGGGGATCATGATGATGGAGATCATGGTGTCAAGCCGGTGACAAGATGATCATGGAGCCCCAAGATGAAGATCAAAGGAGCTATGTGATATTGGCCATATCATGTCACGTTTATTATTTGATTGCATGTGATGTTTATCATGTTTTGCATCTTGTTTACTTAGAACGACGGTAGTAAATAAGATGATCCCTCATACTAATTTCAAGAAGTGTTCCCCCTAACTGTGCACCGTTGCGACAGTTCGCTATTTCAAAACACCACGTGATGATCGGGTGTTTTATTCAGACGTTCACATACAACGGGTGTAAGACAGATTTACACATGCAAACACTTAGGTTGACTTGACGAGCATAGCATGTACAGACATGGCCTCGGAACACAGAAGACCGAAAGGTCGAGCATGAGTCGTATAGAAGATACGATCAACATGAAGATGTTCACCGATGTTGACTAGTCCGTCTCATGTGATGATCGGACACGGCCTAGTTAACTCGGATCATGTAATACTTAGATGACTAGAGGGATGTCTAATCTAAGTGGGAGTTCATTAATAATTTGATTAGATGAACTTAATTATCATGAACTTAGTCTATAATATTTTACATATGCTTACGTGAGACCGGTTCAACCGACTAACATGCACAAGTTGCATAAGGTGGCTGGCGGGTGTCTGTTTCTCCTACTTTAGTTGGAGCAGATTCGATGAACAGGGTCCTTATGAAGGGTAAATAGAAGTTGACAAATCACATTGTGGCTTTCACGTAGGTAAGAAAACGTTCTTGTTAGAACCCTACTTCAGCCACGTAAAACCTGCAACAACAATTAGAGGACGTCTAACTTGTTTTTGCAGCAAGTGCTTTGTGATATGATATGGCCAAAGTTGTGATGAATGATGAATGATCTATATGTGATGTATGAGATGTTCATGCTATTGTACAAGGAATCACAACTTACATGTCGATGAGTATGACGGTGACAGGATGATCATGGAGCCCCAAGATGGAGATCAAAGGAGCTATGTGATATTGGCCATATCATGTCACTATTATTATTTGATTGCATGTGATGTTTATCATGTTTTGCATCTTGTTTACTTAGAACGACGGTAGTAAATAAGATGATCCCTTACAACAATTTCAAGAAGTGTTCTCCCCTAACTGTGCACCGTTGCTACAGTTCGTCGTTTCGAAGCACCACGTTGCTACAGTTCGTCGTTGCTATAGATCCTTACATTCACATACAACGGGTGTAAGACAGTTTTACACATGCAAAAACACTTAGGGTTAACTTGACGAGCCTAGCATGTACAGACATGGCCTCGGAACACAGAGACCGAAAGGTCGAACACGAGTCGTATGGAAGATACGATCAACATGAAGATGTTCACCGGCAATGACTAGTCCGTCTCACGTGTTAATCGGACACGGCCTAGTCGACTCGGATCGTGTAACACTTAGATGACTAGAGGGATGTCTAATCTGAGTGGGATTTCATTAATAATTTGATTAGATGAACTTAATTATCATGAACTTAGTCTAAAATCTTTACAATATGTCTTGTAGATCAAATGGCCAACGTTGTATTCAATTTCAACGCGTTCCTAGAGAAAACCAAGCTGAAAGACGATGGCAGCAACTATACGGACTGGGTCCGGAACCTGAGGATCATCCTCATAGCTGCCAAGAAAGATTATGTCCTACAAGCACTGCTAGGTGATCCACCCGTCCCACAGAACCAAGACGCTATGAACGCTTGGCAGACACGTACTGATGACTACTCCCTCGTTCAGTGCGGCATGCTTTACAGCTTAGAGTCGGGGCTCCAAAAGCGTTTTGAGAGACATGGAGCATATGAGATGTTCGAAGAGCTAAAAATGGTTTTTCAAGCTCATGCCCGGATCGAGAGATATGAAGTCTCCGACAAATTCTTCAGCTGTAAGATGGAGGAAAATAGTTCTGTCAGTGAGCACATACTCACTATGTCTGGGTTACATAACCGCTTGACTCAGCTGGGAGTTAATCTCCCGGATGACGCGGTCATTGACAGAATCCTCCAGTCGCTTCCACCAAGCTACAAGAGCTTTGTGATAAACTTCAATATGCAGGGGATGGTAAAGACCATTCCTGAAGTATTTGCTATGCTGAAATCAGCAGAGGTAGAAGTCAAGAAGGAACATCAAGTGCTGATGATGAATAAAACCACTAAGTTCAAGAAGGGCAAGGGTAAAAAGAACTTTAAGAAGGACGGCAAGGAAGTTGCTGCGCCCGGCAAGCAAGCTGTCGGGAAGAAGTCAAAGAATGGACCCAAGCCTGAGACAGAGTGCTTTTATTGCAAAGGAAAGGGTCACTGGAAGCGGAACTGCCCCAAATACTTAGCGGACAAGAAGGCCGGCAACACCAAAGGTATATTTGATATACATGTAATTGATGTGTACCTTACCAGTGCTCGCAGTAACTCCTGGGTATTTGATACCGGTGCCGTTGCTCATATTTGTAACTCACAGCAGGAGCTGCGGAATAAATGGAGACTGGTGAAGGACGAGGTAACGATGCGCGTCGGGAATGGTTCCAAGGTCGATGTGATCGCCGTCGGCATGCTACCTCTACATTTACCTACGGGATTAATTATAAACCTCAATAATTGTTACTTAGTGCCATGTTTGAGCATGAACATTGTATCAGGATCTCGTTTAATACGAGATGGCTACTCATTTAAATCCGAGAATAATGGTTGTTCTATTTATATGAGAGATATGTTTTATGGTCATGCTCCGATAGTCAATGGTTTATTCTTAATGAATCTCGAGCGTATTACTACACATATTCATAGTGTGAGTACCAAAAGATGTAAGGTTGATAATGATAGTCCCACATACTTGTGGCACTGCCGCCTTGGTCACATAGGTGTCAAACGCATGAAGAAGCTCCATGCAGATGGACTTTTAGAGTCTCTTGATTATGAATCATTTGACACGTGCGAACCATGCCTCATGGGAAAAATGACCAAGACTCCGTTCTCAGTTACAATGGAGCGAGCAACCAACTTATTGGAAATCATACATACTGATGTGTGCAGTCCAATGAGTGTTGAGGCTCGCGGTGGCTATCATTATGTTCTCACCCTCACTGATGACTTGAGTAGATATGGGTATGTCTACTTAATGAAACACAAGTCTGAAACCTTTGAAAAGTTCAAGGAATTTCAGAGTGAGGTTGAGAATCAACGTGACAGGAAAATCAAGTTTCTACGATCAGATCGTGGAGGAGAATACTTGAGTCACGAATTTGGCACACACTTAAGAAAATGTGGAATAGTTTCACAACTCACGCCGCCTGGAACACCTCAGCGTAATGGTGTGTCCGAACGTCGTAATCGCACTCTATTAGATATGGTACGATATATGATGTCTCTTACCGATTTACCGCTATCTTTTGGGGGCTATGCTTTAGAGACTGCCGCATTCACTTTAAATAGGGCTCCGTCGAAATCCGTTGAGACGACACCGTATGAATTATGGTTTGGGAAGAAACCTAAGCTGTCGTTTCTAAAAGTTTGGGGATGTGATGCTTATGTCAAGAAACTTCAACCTGAAAAGCTCGAACCCAAGTCGGAAAAATGCGTCTTCATAGGATACCCTAAAGAAACTGCTGGGTATACCTTCTACCTCAGATCCGAAGGCAAGATCTTTATTGCCAGGAATGGATCGTTTCTAGAGAAAGAGTTTCTCTCGAAAGAAGTAAGTGGGAGGAAAGTAGAACTTGATGAAGTATTGCCTCTTGAACCGGTAAATGGCGCAACTCAAGAAAATGTTCCTGAGGTGCCTGCACCGACTAGAGAGGAAGTTGTTCATGATGATCAAGATACTTCTGATCAAGCTCCTACTGAAATTCGAAGGTCCACAAGAACACGTTCCGCACCAGAGTGGTACGGCAACCCTGTCTTGGAAATCATATTGTTAGACAACGGTGAACCTTCGAACTATGAAGAAGCGATGGCGGGACCGGATTCCGACAAATGGCTAGAAGCCATGAAATCCGAGATAGGATCCATGTATGAAAGCGAAGTATGGACTTTGACTGACTTGCCCGTTGAACGGCGAGCCATAGAAAATAAATGGATCTTTAAAAAGAAGACATACGCGGATGGTAATGTGACCATCTATAAAGCTCGGCTTGTCGCTAAGGGTTATCGACAAGTTCAAGGGGTTGACTACGATGAGACTTTCTCACCGGTAGCGAAGCTAAAGTCCGTCCGAATCATGCTAGCAATTGCCGCATTCTACGATTATGAAATATGGCAAATGGACGTCAAAACGGCATTCCTTAATGGTTTCCTTAAGGAAGAATTGTATATGATGCAGCCGGAAGGTTTTGTCGATCCTAAGAATGCTGACAAGGTGTGCAAGCTCCAAAGCTCGATTTATGGGCTGGTGCAAGCATCTCGGAGTTGGAACATTCGCTTTGATGAGATGATCAAAGCATTTGGGTTTACCCAGACTTATGGAGAAGCCTGCGTTTACAAGAAAGTGAGTGGGAGCTCTGTAGCATTTCTCATATTATATGTAGATGACATACTTTTGATGGGAAATGATGTAGAACTCTTGGACAGCATCAAGGCCTACTTGAATAAGAGTTTTTCAATGAAGGACCTTGGAGAAGCTGCTTATATATTAGGCATCAAGATCTATAGGGATAGATCAAGACGCCTCATAGGTCTTTCACAAAGCACATACCTTGATAAGATTTTGAAGAAGTTCAAAATGGATCAGTCCAAGAAAGGGTTCTTGCCTGTTTTGCAAGGTGTGAGATTGAGCTCAGCTCAATGCCCGACCACGGCAGAAGAGATAGAAGAAATGAGTGTCATCCCCTATGCCTCAGCCATAGGTTCTATTATGTATGCCATGCTGTGTACCAGACCTAATGTAAACCTTGCCGTAAGTTTGGTAGGAAGGTACCAAAGTAATCCCGGCAAGGAACACTGGACAGCGGTCAAGAATATCCTGAAGTACCTAAAAAGGACTAAGGAAATCTTTCTTGTTTATGGAGGTGACGAAGAGCTCGTCGTAAAGGGTTACGTCGACGCTAGCTTCGACACAGATCTGGATGACTCTAAGTCACAAACCGGATATGTGTATATATTGAATGGTGGAGCAGTGAGCTGGTGCAGCTGCAAGCAGAGCGTCGTGGCGGGATCTACATGTGAAGCGGAGTACATGGCAGCCTCGGAGGCAGCACATGAAGCAATATGGGTGAAGGAGTTCATCACCGACCTAGGAGTCATACCCAATGCGTCGGGGCCAATCAAACTCTTCTGTGATAACACTGGAGCTATTGCACTTGCCAAGGAGCCCAGGTTTCACAAGAAGACAAGGCACATCAAGCGTCGCTTCAACTCCATTCGTGAAAATGTTCAAGATGGAGACATAGAGATTTGTAAAGTACATACGGACCTAAATATAGCAGATCCGTTGACTAAACCTCTCCCTAGGGCAAAACATGATCAACACCAGAATTCCATGGGTGTTCGATTCATCACAATGTAACTAGATTATTGACTCTAGTGCAAGTGGGAGACTGTTGGAAATATGCCCTAGAGGCAATAATAAAAGTATTATTATTATATTTCTTTGTTCATGATAATTGTCTTTATTCATGTTATAACTGTATTATCCGGAAATCGTAATACACGTGTGAATACATAGACCATAATATGTCCCTAGTAAGCCTCTAGTTGACTAGCTCGTTGATCAACAGATAGTCATGGTTTCCTGGCTATGGACATTGGATGTCATTGATAATGGGATCACATCATTAGGAGAATGATGTGATGGACAAGACCTAATCCTAAGCATAGCACAAGATCGTGTAGTTCGTTTGCTAGAGCTTTTCCAATGTCAAGTATCTTTTCCTTTGACCATGAGATCGTGTAACTCCCGGATACCGTAAGAGTGCTTTGGGTGTATCAAACGTCACAACGTAACTGGGTGACTATAAAGGTAGACTACGGGTATCTCCGAAAGTGTCTGTTGGGTTGACATGGATCAAGACTGGGATTTGTCACTCCGTATGACGGAGAGGTATCACTGGGCCCACTCGGTAATGCATCATCATAATGAGCTCAAAGTGACCAAGTGTATGGTCACGGGATCATGCATTACGGTACGAGTAAAGTGACTTGCCGGTAACGAGATTGAACGAGGTATTAGGATACCAACGATCGAATCTCGGGCAAGTAACATATCGATTGACAAAGGGAATTGCATACGGGGTTGATTGAATCCTCGACATCGTGGTTCATCCGATGAGATCATCGTGGAGCATGTGGGAGCCAACATGGGTATCCAGATGCCGCTGTTGGTTATTGACCGGAGAGTCGTCTCGGTCATGTCTGCTTGTCTCCCGAACCCGTAGGGTCTACACACTTAAGGTTCGGTGACGCTAGGGTTGTGAAGATATGTATATGCAGTAACCCAAATGTTGTTCGGAGTCCCGGATGAGATCCCGGACGTCACGAGGAGTTCCGGAATGGTCCGGAGGTAAAGAATTATATATAGGAAGTACTGTTTCGGCCATCGGGACAAGTTTCGGGGTCACCGGTATTGTACCGGGACCACCGGAAGGGTCCCGGGGGTCCACCGGGTGGGGCCACCTATCCCGGGGGCCCCATGGGCTGAAGTGGGAGGGAACCCAGCCCAAAGTGGGCTGGGGCGCCACCCCCCCAAGGGCCCATGCGCCTAGGGTTGGGGGAAACCCTAAGGGGGGCGCCCCCTTGCTTGGGGGGCAAGCCCCCCACCCCTTGGCCGCCGCCCCCCCTAGGAGATCCCATCTCCTAGGGCCGGCCACCCCCCCTTGGCACCCCTATATATAGTTGAGGAGAGGGGAGGACTTCATACCTGAGCCTTGGCGCCTCCCTCTCTCCCCGTTACGTCTCTCTCTCGTAGTATAGGCGAAGCCCTGCTACTGTGACGCCCTGCATCCACCACCACGCCGTCGTGCTGCTGGATCTTCATCAATCTCTCCTTCCCCCTTGCTGGATCAAGAAGGAGGAGATGTCTCCCGTCCCGTACGTGTGTTGAACGTGGAGGTGCCGTCTGTTCGGCGCTTGCTCATCGGTGATTTGGATCACGTCGTGTTCGACTACATCATCACCGTTCTTTGAACGCTTCCGCACGCAATCTACAAAGGTATGTAGATGCATCTGATGACTCGTTGCTAGATGAACTCCTAGATGGATCTTTGTGAAACGAGTAAGAAATTTTTTGTTTTCTGCAACGTTCCCCAACAGCCATAGGGCGCCTGCGCGATCCGTAGATCGATCTTGTTTGTCTTGCCTTATCCTCCAGTATGTCTCGCAGGTCGGGCACATTTTCCCATGCCTTAGTTGAGCGGCGTCGGGGCATGGATTGGGTGGAGGGCCGAGAGGCCTCTCTGTTGCGGCCGCGAGGTGGCCGGTCTGCCATTTCATGCGCTGGTGATGTAGGTGCTTCCTCCTCTGATCGGGGTAGCAGCCTGCGCTTCGGGTAACTCTTGGAGGGGCGTTCGATTTCATACTCTTCGGCCACAAAGACTTCAGTCCATCTGTCAGCTAGCAAATTTTGGGAAGCTCTAAGCTGTTGCTGCTTTTTCTTGAGGCTGCTTGCCGTGGCTAAAAGCCTGCGTTTAAAACGCTCTTGTTCGGCGGGGTCTGATGGTATGACGAATTCGTCGTCATCGAGGCTTGCCTCGTCTTCGGAGGGAGGTGTATAGTTATCATCCTCGACCTCCCGGTCTACCGCTCTCTCATGAGGGCTGGCTTCTCCATCTTCCTGTGCCGAATCTTGCTGAGGTGGGTGTTCTTCGGCGCTATCCGAGGTAGTATTATCTCCCGTGCCGGAATCACCGTTTTTGCTTTGGCGGGATTTAGAGCAGCGCCGCTGACGCCGGCGCTTTGGCTGTTTCTTGGGGGCGTCATCCCCCACTGTTCCGTCGCCATCTCCATCTTTTGGAGTATCCACCATATATATGTCATATGACGAGGTGGCCTTCCAGCGCCCTAGAGGTGCTGGATCTTGTTCGTGTCCTGCATCGTCGTCCATGCCGTTGATGTCTTCGGAGTCGAAGTCAAGCATGTCGGTTAAGTCGTCGACAGTGGCTACGAAGTGGGTGGTGGGTGGGTTTTGAATTTCTTCATCGTCCGTATCCCAACCTTGCTGACCGTAGTCCAGCCAGGGCTCTCCTGATAAAGAGAGAGACTTTAGAGAATTCAGGATGTCGCCGAAGGGCGAGTGCTGAAAGATGTCCGCGGCGGTGAACTCCATTATCGGCGCCCAATTGGATTCGATCGGCAGGGGCGCGGGGGGCTCGGAGCTCGGAGAGGAATCCGGCTCCTCGGAGTCACGGGCCATGTGGAGTGCGGAGCTGGAGTTCGGCTCGATCGCCTCTGAGATCGCCGCCCCTGAGGCAGCGTCCAACCGTTGATCCTCGATCAGCGCGGTAGGCTCTGAATCAATGGTCGAAGCCGATGCGTGTGCGGCCTCCAAGGCGCTTTTCGGCGGCAGGGCTATATCATGCCCATCAAAACAGTGCGGCGCACTCGGCTGTGGCTCGAATCCGTCAAAGATCAAGTCTCCGCGGATGTCAGCCGTGTAGTTTAAGCTTCCAAACCTGACTTGATGGCCAGGGGCGTAGCTTTCGATCTGCTCCAGGTGGCCGAGCGAATTGGACCGCAGAGCGAAGCCGCCGAAGACGAAGATCTATCCGGGGAGAAAAGTCTCACCCTGGACCGCATCGTTGTTGATGATCAAAGGAGCCATCGGGCCTAAAGGCGACGACACAAAGGAACTCTCAATGAAAGCTCCAATGTCGGTGTCAAAACCGGCGGATCTCGGGTAGGGGGTCCCGAATTGTGCGTCAAGGCCGGATGGTAACAAGAGACAAGGGACACGATGTTTTTTACCCAGGTTCGGGCCCTCTCGATGGAGGTAATACCCTACTCCTGCTTGATTAATATTGATGATATGGGTAGTACAAGAGTAGATCTACCACGAGATCAACGAGGCTAAACCCTAGAAGCTAGCCTATGGTATGATTGTTGTGTATGGAGTTGATTGCCTATGGACTACAACCCTCCGGTTTATATAGACACCGGATAGGGTTAGGGTTACATAAAGTCGGTTACAATGGTAGGAGATCTTGAATATCCGCATCGCCAAGCTTTCCTTCTATGCCAAGGAAAGTCCCATCCGGACACGGGACGAAGTATTCAATCTTGTATCTTCATAGTCCAGGAGTCCGGCTGAAGGTATAGTCCGGCTACCCGAACACCCCCTAATCCAGGACTCCCTCAGACGTCTACGCGATGGAGCTCGTCGCCCCAAAGTTCAACCCATGGTCCGCTTATCTGATTACCTTCGATCACAGGGACCACCCCACTAGTATCCGTCATGGCGGATCCGCCGCACTAGTCCTAGAGCCCATCATCGACGGATTTCACCTCACTCGAGTCCTTATGGACAGCGGCAATAGCCTGAACCTGCTCTATCAGGATACAATGCGTAAAATGGGTATAGATCCCTCGTGGATCAAACCCCCCAAAACCACCTTCAAGGGCGTCATTCCAGGTGTAGAGGCCCATTGCATGGGATCAATCACACTGGAAGTGGTCTTCGGATCTCCGGACAACTTCTGAAGTGAAGAGTTAATCTTCGATATCGTCCCGTTCCGCAGTGGCTATCACACACTTCTCGGGTGAACCGCATTTGCAAAATTCAATGCTCGGGCAAACCGCATTTGCAATACCTCAAGCTCAAGATGTCAGGACCTAGGGGGTCATAACAGTCAATGGAAACACACAACGCTCGCTCCGCACGGAAGAGCACACTGTGGCCCACGTAGCAGAAGCGCAAAGCAGCCTTTTAAGGCAAACCACCAATTCATCGATACAGGCCCCGGAAACCGTCAAGCGAGTCCGGAGTAAACTGCAACAGGATCGCCTGGCACGTTCAGAGCTCGCCTAGCAATTCGGCCCCCGTCCCAGTCCTAGTCAAGCGACGAAATTCGTGCCACGCGTACATAATTACGCACTGAAAATACCATGGGCATAGGCGGGGGCACGATCAGGGCATGTCCCGCAATATGGCTTAACCACCCTAGGGGCTGCATACCTTTATCATGTTTTCTCTTTCAAGATCTCACTCTCTGGAAGCCCTTTCCGGTAGTTTTGATTGCCGGACACATTATGGGAGGGAACAACCAAGGAGGCAAGAAGCTAAGATGTACAAGGGAACCCCCAGGTGGTCTCTAATAATAATCGATATACCCGCTTTTTACTATCCATAAGCAGCTTGCCCTTGGATAGGACATGTCAAATAGTCCTATTTTTTGCTTATTGCACTACTTGTCTCACTACGCTTCGACATATTATTTTAATAACAATGCATAGCATTAGTCTATTATTGCATTATCCATCCCTTTTCTCTTATATGCTCATTTGCAACAACTTGCACTCGTACATTCTGGTGCGGTCAGTACGCCAGGAGCTTTCGTTTACCCTATAATACGGCGTGAGAAGTCCGAACACTTTCGACAGTGCGGCACCCCGAATGTATAGCATTATATGCATCAGCTCCGACTCATGTCTTGGGTCAATAGTTGGGTTTTCCCGGCTCCCATGCTTTGGTACCTCAAGTTCCGCTATATCGGCTAAGGTAGCGCTGGGAGAACTACTGCGATTGTGTCCCGGTTCTTCCGGACGAGCACCTCAGTAGAGAAAGCCGAAAACTGACTGTCATGATAAGGTGAGAGCTGGTCGCTGTTCGAGAGGTCTCAAGTCCTTAAAGACTTTTTCCGCTTCGGGCGAGGAGTCAGCCTTGTGCGACTTAGGCGTATATAGTGCCCCCAATTCGGCCTTCCGAATACAAGGGGCTTCGCCAAAATTTAAAATTGTAGACTTCTATGGCTAAGTGAGAGTGATAAAGCCGTATAGTCCGATTGCCTGGTTCGTTGTGTTGTACACCTCCCTTGAAGGACCCAAAATTGGGATAAAGAGTGCTCAGGTTTATCCCGAACACCCCAGTACTAGTTACATGGGGGCAGAAGTTGACGACTGGCCAACTCTCAGATTTTATAAACGGCCGCACAGAAGGTAATATTTTAAATTCAAAAAGCATTGCATAGCGCAAATGAACTCGTCTCATCTTACAGGATCACATGAGCATGTTCATTCAAAAATTACATCCCTAGCACATTCATCCGCCACAAGGCGGGAACCCTTCAGGACACTGTCATAATACATTTCGGGGCAGCGATGCTCCTTACCCTCCGGCGGCCCCTCCGTCACCAGCTTTACGGCGTCCATCTTCGCCCAGTGCACCTTCGCCCGGGCAAAAGCCCTGCGCGCACCTTCGATGCAGACGGACCGCTTTATGGCTTCAAGCCGTGGGCAAGCATCCACAAGCCGCCTCACCAGACCGAAGTAGCTGCTAGGTTGGGGATTGCCAGGCCACATCCGGACTATAAGACCCTTCATGGCCTGTTCGGCCGCCTTGTGAAGCTCGACCAATTGCTTCAGCTGGTCGCTCAAGGGCATTGGCTGTTCGGTTCCAGTATACTGAGACCAGAACAACTTTTCTGTCGAGCTCCCCTCCTCAGCTCAGTAAAACTCCACGACATCCAATACACTACAGGGAAGATCTGCGAACGCTCCTGGAGAGCTCCGAACTCGGGTAAGTAAAAGGAAAGCTTCCTTCACATGCTTTCTTTGCATCATGAATGCCTTACCCGCTGCTATCTTCTTCACTGTGTCAATCTTCTAGAGGGCCTTGTGGGCTTCAGCCTTGGCGCTCCGGGCGCTTTCAAGCACCTTCGCAAGCTCATACTCTCACGTCTTAGAGTCAAGCTCCAAGGACTCGTGTTTTTTGGCGAGAGCCTAAAGATCTTGCTGCACCTCGCCTACCCGGGCTTCTTGCTTTTCCCGCTCAATGCGCTCCTTGGCCGCTTTGTCTTCGGCCTCGGACAACGCCTTTTTCAGGGTCACCACCTTGGTCGTGGCCCCTGGCAAATCCAGGATGATCCTATTACTTTACAACCGAACTTCTTTTTAATGTATAGACAAGGTATTGCTTACCTTTGCTCTCCTCGAGCTGCCTCTTGGTAAGGCCGAGCTCGTCCTTGGACCGCTCCAGTTCCTATTTCGGTGCAGAGACCTTCGCAGTACGTGCGGCAGCGGCCAGCAGTGAAGCCTGCATATGCACATAGACATATTCTGATTAGACTCCTGAGTCATTATTTGATCATTTATTCGGCCTTTCTTCGCGAACGCCAAACAGAGCATCAGGGGCTACTATCTATGCGGTAATATTTTCTTATATTTTGATTGCTTACGTCAAAGCCCGTTAGGAGGCTGGCACAAGCTTCGATTAGTCCGTTTTTTGTGGACTGAACTTTCTCGATCACCGCACTCATGATAGTACGGTGCTCTTCATCGATGGAAGCGCCGTGAAGCGCTTCCAGCAAGTTGTCCGGTGCCTCTGGATGGACAGAGGCCACCGGCAGGGGCGGCTTCCCCCCTTAATGGGGGATCACCTGCCGGAGTCCGGAAACACCGAAGGTTCCGGCGCAGTGTTCGGCTGGGGGCCGAATTTGGAGCCCATGGGAGTCTTGTTCCCCTTGCGCCCAGGGTCCGGAAGGTCGCCTCGAGGCGCCCCCAGGACTACCTCCCCTCGGCTCGGTGCATTTTGAGACAACACCTCGAAGTTGTCCGTAGGGCAAGGGGTGGAGGCGGTCGGAGGTGAATCGCTATTCATATCCGACGAGTCCAAAGAACCGTCCGTAGAAGATACATCAAGACGGGCTCGGGACGGACTGCATGATCATATTCGGCGTAAGGAGAAGCAGTACAATAAAACATATCATGAATTACTATGGTATTCGGATACTTAGGACTTCGCCAGGGGCTTCTCCCTGGGTAGCCACTTGTCGCCGCTGTAGGCGGCCGTCGTGGAGCAGTCCGGAAGGAGGGTCCTCCCCTTTTTGGACCTTTCGGCCTCCCCGGTTGGGGCGACCTTCCTATTCTTCTCTCCCCCGGCTGGGGGGGAGAACTTTCCTCTTCCTCCTCCTCGTTTTCGTGGGAGGAGGGCGCATCGGAGTTATCGGACGATGAGTCTGATATAACCTTGCGCCGGAGACCCTTTTGGGTCCCCGTGGCCTTCTTCTTGGCCTTCTTCACCGGCACCTCGTAAGGCGCCGGAACCAGCATGTCCGTTAGGAGAGCATCTGCAGGATCTTCATGCAGAGGCGGCTGGGCAATTGATCTACTCCGCCATCTCCACCCAGTCCTTTTAACGGCATGGGAGCTTAGATTCCGCACATGATTAAACTGGGGCAAACAAATATCCTATGGGATATAAAAACTTACTGGATTGGCATGGCGCTTTGCGCTGAGTCCGCGGTCCTCGGTAAGGGGAGGGGGCACCTCGGCGCCCTTGAACAGCACCTTCCAGATGTCCTTGTGTGTTGTGTCGAAGAGCTCTCGCAGTGTCTGGTGCTTGGCCGGGTCGAACTCGCACAAATTGAATGCCCGTCATTGACACGGGAGGATCTGGCGGAAGAGCATGACCTGGACCATGTTGACGAGCTTGATTTTCTTTCTCATCATGTTCTTGATGCAGGTCTGGAGTCTGGTCAGCTCTACCGGGGAACCCCAGTACATGCCCTTCTCTTTCCAGGAGGTGAGCCACGTAGGGATTCTGGATCGAAATTCGTGGGCCGCCACCCAGTTGGTGCCGTGCGGCTCAGTGATGTAGAACCACCCCGATTGCCATCCCTTTATGGTCTCCACATAGGAACCTTCGAGCCAGGTGACGTTAGGTATTTTTCCCACCATTGCGCCTCCGCACTCCGCTTGCTGGCCGACTACCACCTTCGGTTTAACATTGAAGGTCTTCAGCCACAGGCCGAAGTGGGGCCTGATGCCGAGGAAGTCCTCGCACACGATGATAAACGCCGAGATGTTGACGATGAAATTGGGGGCCAGATCATGAAAATCCAACCCATAGTAGAACATGATCCCGCAGACAAACGGGTGAAGGGGAAATCCCAGTCCGCGGACAAAGTGGGTAAGGAAAAATACCCTCTCATGGGGTACGGGTGTAGGGACGATCTGCCTTGCATCTGGTAGCCGGTGCGCGATGTCCGCGGCCAGATATCCGGCTTCCCGTAGCTTTTCTATGTGCTCCTCTGTGACGGAGGAGACCATCCACTTTCCTCCCGCTCCGGACATGCTTGGGGTGGTTTGAGAAGAAAGACGCGAACTTGGGCGCTGGAGCTCGAGTGCGTGAGAATGGATAAGCAAGGAGGAAGAAGGCGTGGGTAAAAAGGGTGAATATTTGTCCCTTTATAAGGGCGGAAGAGGTGATACGCCTCCCCACTTGCCTGGTAAAATAGCTTATTCCCCAAGCGCCGTAATTGATGGCGCGGTTGGGTTACCCACGTCCGTATTGATGAGAATCCCGTAATAAGGGGGACACGATCGCTGCTTTGACAAGACATGTCAAGAAAACCACCTCGTGATATGTGCGGTGCTGGTTGAGAAAAACAGTTCGAATAGTGACCGGGCCATTACATGATGTCATGCTGTCAAAACGGGTCAGCAGATTAGATTTGTGGAAATCTTATTCTCTCTACGGTGGTATGTGGAACTTGTTTTGCAGAGCCGGACACTATTCTTGTGTTCAAAATCTTCAATGGAGTATTCGGAAGAAGAACCCGCCTTGCAATGCCGAAGTCAAAACTGCGCGCCGGATTCATCGTTATTGAAGCCTGGTTCAGGGGCTACTGAGGGAGTCCTGGATTAGGGGATCTCCGGACAGCCGGACTATATCCTTTGGCCGGACTATTGGACTATGAAGATACAAGATTGAAGACTCCGTCCCGTGTCCGGATGGGACTTTCCTTGGCGTGGAAGGCAATCTTGGCAATACAGATATATAGATCTCCTCCCTTGTAATCGACTATGTGTAACCCTAGCCCCCTCCGCTGTCTATATAAACCGGAGGGTTTACTCCGTAGGACAACATACAATCATACCATAGGCTAGCTTCTAGGGTTTAGCCTCTACGATCTCGTTGTAGATCAACTCTTGTAATACTCATATCATCAAGATCAATCAAGCAGGACGTAGGGTATTACCTCCATCGAGAGGGCCCAAACCTGGGTAAACATCGTCTCCCCTGCCTCCTATTACCATCCGCCTTAGATGCACAGTTCGGGATTCCCTACCTGAGATCCGCCGGTGTTGACACCGACACTCTCCCGCTCTCATTGCTATGCATCTCCTAGATAGATCTTGCGTGAGCGTAGGAACTTTTTTTGAAATTGCATGCTACATTTCCCAACACCTTCTCCCTCTCTTATGTTTGAGTAGTTGTATTAGTTCTTGAGGAATTGAATGAACCCTTGCATGATTAGTACTTTTTTGAATAAATGATCCAATATTCTCTTTATATGTGTTGTGTCGATTGTCTCATGGTGTTGTGAAGATCCCTCATGAAGCATTAGCCCTTGTGGACTTGAGGCAAGTCATATTGGTGAGAAGTGTAGTTGTGGAGGGTAGGTGGTGACACGGCCTATTCTCGCTTCCTCCTTGATCATTGCAATAGGGTTTCCATCATGTGCCCACGAGTATGATAGCACTCAAAGATTTCAATTAGACATAAAAATGCACAAACCTCCCTGATATGGTCGCCTACTAAGCGTAGGGCCATGGACCAGACATCTTGGGCCCACCTAGGGCCCCACATCACCATTGGAAGGTCTCTGGACCATATGCGCATTCGGATGCCCATTTCTGATATCCATTCAGATATGGTCCGTTCACTCGGATAGGGTTACCACCAGTGGGCCTCATCCATGGCACTCAGACACGGGAGTAGGAGAGGTTATGTGGGAGCTGCAACGTTCGAGGGACTTAACGCTGGACTTCAAGCATAGCTATAGCGGTAGTTTCCTTTAATGCCCATAGTATCTCTCCCTCTTATCTCCCCTTGTAACATAACATTAATCAGGGATGGTGCACTCTATATAAGCCTCCCTTTAGCGCCTAGACAATGGTTCACAACCTCCTGTAATCAGGCACCCCCTAAGAAACCACAACTCCAGAGCTCGAGACGGGCTATTACCTCTCCGAGAGGGGCCTAAACTCGTAAATCCGAGTGCCACACCTCCGCTGTAGGTGCATTTTTCTTCATCATCTTGATCTTCGGCGGCGAGATTCATTTCAATGCGATCAAGTTCATCACCGGCGACTCACCGTGGCTTCTGGAAGCCCCGCCGGACATGAAGTCGTTGCCCGTCCGCGGTGCGACGCACTTCCATGCCGACACTTATGGAGTTCTCCTCCAACAGCCGCCAGTCCCGTACTGGGCGTCACCCCTTCTTCCGAATGGAAACAGTTGCAAGCGCTCCGGGCTCTTGCGGCTCCACCATTAGGTCACACATGCTACGGTCGTTCAGGTCATGGTCGACCAAGTGGCGGTACTCGTGCCCGATGAGCCCGCCTACGATCATTTCGCCTGTCTCCATGAGGATTCCATGGATAAATCTGAGTGCACAAGCATTGAGTCCATGGCAGAAGTTTTGATGGCCGACACAGAGAAACACGGTCCTCCTGCGTTCACAGGCACCCGCGACGGCCTTGAGGCTGCTTGGCGCGGGCGCCAATGATGATCTCGGGGATGAACTCCAGGCCAAGCACGAGTAGTATGTTCCCCAACCTCTCACTCGAGAGCAAAGGGAAGAACTCCTTTAGAGGAACTAATGATCAACAAGTATAGGGGATCAATCATAGTCCTTTCGATAAGTAAGAGCGTTGAACCCATAAAGGAGCAGAAGGAAATGATAAGCGAATTTCAGCAATGTATTCTCTACAAGTAGCGGTAACAGATAGTTTGATAGCAAGGTAACTCGTGAAACTAACTAGTAGCAATAGTAACATGAGTGCAAAAACGTGGCCCAATCCTTTTTATAGCAAAGGACAAGCTGGAACATTCTCTTGTAATAAGCAAAGCGTTCTTGAAGGCACATGGGAATTATTGTCTAGTCACTTTCATCATGTTTATTTGATTCACGTTCGCTACCTTGATAATTTGATATGTGGGTGGACCAGTTCTTGGGTGTTGTTCTTACTTGAACAAGCCTCCCACTTATGATTATCCCCTTGTGCAAGCATCCGCAACTATGAAAGAAGAATTAAGATAAATCTAACCATAGCATGAAACATATGGTCCAAATCAGCCCCTTAAGAAATAGCGCATAAACTAGGGTTTAAGCTTGTGCCACTCTAGCAATCCATCATCTACTTACTACTCCACAATGCCTTGCCTTAGGCCCAAGTATGGTTAAATTTCATGTAGTCAACGTTCACATGACACAACTAAAGGAAGCAACAACATACATATCATCAAAATATCGAACGAATACGAAATTCACATGATTACTTATAACCGGGCATCCCCCATGTCCTCAAGAACAAAAGTGACTACTCACAAATCATATTCATGTTCAAGATCAGATGGGTATTGAATATCATTAAGGATCTGAACAAATAATCTTCCACCAAATAAACCAACTAGCATCAACTACAAAATGTAATCAACACTACTAGCAACCCACAAGTACCAATCTGAGGTTTTGGGACAAAACTGAATACAAGAGATGAACTAGGGTTTGAGATGAGATAGTCTTGGCAAAGATGTTGATGAAGATTGGTCCTCCCATGATGAGAGGATCATTGCAGATGTCGATGGCTTCGATTACCCCCTCCCAGAGGGAAGTTTACCCGGCGGAATTGCTCCGCCGAAGAGCAAAAGTGCTCCTGCCCAGGTTCCACCTCGAGATAGCGGCTGAGGGAGTCCTGGATTAGGGGGTGTTCAGATAGCCGGACTATACCTTCAGCCGAACTCCTGGACTATGAAGATACAAGATTGAAGACTTCGTCCGGTGTCCGGAAGGGACTTTCCCTGGCGTGGAAGGCAAGCTTGGCGATACAGATATACAGATCTCCTACCATTGTAGCCGACTTTGTGTAACCCTAACCCTCTCCGGTGTCTATATAAACCGGAGGGTTTTAGTCCGTAGGACAACATACACAACAACAATCATACCATAGGCTAGCTTCTAGGGTTTAGCCTCTCTGATCTCGTGGTAGATCTACTCTTGTACTACCCATATCATCAATATTAATCAAGCAGGACGTAGGGTTTTACCTCCATCGAGAGGGCCCGAACCTGGGTAAAACTTCGTGTCCCTTGCCTCCTGTTACCATCCGGCCTAGACGCACATTTCGGGACCCCCTACCCGAGATCCGCCAGTTTTGACACCGACATTGGTGCTTTCATTGAGAGTTCCTCTGTGTCATCGCCGTCAGGTTGGATGGCTCCTACGATCGTCAATAGCGATGCATTCCAGGGTGAGACCTTCCTCCCCGGACAGATCTTCGTCTTCGGCGCCTTCGCGCTGCGGGCCAATTCACTTGGTCATCTGGACCAGATCGAAAGCTATGCCCCTGGCCGTCAGGTCAGATTTGGAAGTTTAAACTACACGGCTGACATCCGTAGCGACTTGATCTTCGCTGGATTCGAGCCACTGCCGAGCACGCCGCATTGTCACGACGAGCATGATCTAGCCCTGCCGTCGAACAGTGCCCTGGAGGCCGCACCCGCATCGGCTTCGACCCTTAATTCAGAGTCAGTTGCGCCGATCGAGGACGGGTGGTTGGACACCGCCTCGGGGGCTGCGATCCCAACAGTAATCGAGCCAAACACCAGTCCCGCACTCTGCGAGACTCGTGACTCCAAGGAGAAGGACTCCTCTCCGGACTCCGAACCCTCCGCGCCCCTGCCGATCGGATTCGATCAGGCGCCGATCATGGAGTTTACTGCCGCGGACATCTTTCAGCACTCGCCTTTCGGCGATATTCTGAAGACATTAAAGTCTCTCTCTTTATCAGGAGAGCCCTGGCCGGACTATGGTCAACAAGGTTGGGATACGGACGATGAAGAAATTCAACGTCCACCCACCACGCACTTCGTAGCCACTGTCGACGATTTAACCGACATGCTCGACTTCGACTCCGAAGACATCGACGGTATGGACGCTGATGAAGGAGACAATGAAGAACCAGCGCCCATTGGGCCCCGGAGCGCCACCACGTCATATGACGTATACATGGTGAACGCACCAAAAGATGACGACAAGGAGCGGAAGGACGAACCGCAGGCTTGTTCCCTCGAAAAGCAGTCAAAGCAGCGACGCAAGTGCCGCCCCAAATCCCTCCTCGACAGAAATAGCGATCACACAGACCCAACGCTGGAGCAGGGCAAACCGCTGCCGGTCAACGGCAATCTGGATAATCAAACCGAACAAACAAATTCTATCAAGGATAATTGTCCGGACGACATAACGCCGGACAGGCACCCAGAGCAGCAGAATGCCCGTAAAAGGCTTGTTGCCACCGCGAGGAGTCTGAAAAAGCAGAAGCAAAGGCTCAAGGCTGCACAAGACACACTCCAAATCAGATGGAGTAAAATACTCAACACAGCAGCGATGTACGGCAACAATCGCCCCTCCAAGATCTACCCAAAGCGGAAGCTGCTACCTGAATTCGCTGAGGAGGCCTCACACCCCCCACGACCAAATATCAAAGCAGCCACCTAGTCGGATAGACGACCCCTCTATCAACACAGAGCAGCATACAACGCCACTCACAATACAACACGCGACCCATGCGAGGGCTCGCACCTAAAGGACGGCGCAACAAGATCCATATATGGACCACGCAAGCGCGCCCCAGCATACAATGCAGCACAACAAACATCCGAACAACGCGGTACACCCAGCTACAGGGGTGCCGCACACCCCCTATGTTTCACCGATGAGGTGCTGGACCATGAATTTCCAGAGGGATTCAAACCCGTAAACAAAGAGACATACGACGGAACAACAGACCCGGGGGTCTGGATTGAGGACTACATCCTTCATATCCATATGGCTCGAGGAGATGATCTCCACGCCATCAAGTACTTACCCCTCAATCTCAAAGGGCCAGCTTGTCACTGTCTTAAAGGCCTCCCCGAAAGCTCCAATTGAAGTTGGGAAGAGCTCGAAGATGCCTTTCGAGCAAATTTTCAAGGGACTTATGTCCAACCTCCGGATGCGGATGATTTGAGTCATATAACTCAACAGCCCGGAGAGTCAGCCTGAAAGCTTTGGAACAGGTTTCTTACTAAAAAGAACCAGATTGTCGACTGTCTGGACGCCGAAGCCTTGGCAGCTTTCAAGCATAGCGTCCGTGACGAATGGCTCGCCAGACACCTCGGCCAAAATAATCCGAGAACGATGGCCGCATTAACAAACCTCATGACCCGCTTTTGCGCGGGTGAGGACAGCTGGCTAGCCAGATGCAGCACCAGCGACCCCAGTACATCTGAAGTTAGAGATGGGAACGAGAAATCACGGCGCAACAGCAATAACAAACGCTAGAATAAAGAAGACAACACGAAGGGCATGGCACTAAATGCCGGATTCAAAAGCTCTCGGCCAGGTCAAAAGCCGCCCACTAAAGGCACCAGGGATGAACTGTCCAGCCTCAACAAAATTCTGGACCAAGTATGTCAGATCCATAGTACCCCAGGTAAACCTGCTAATCATACCCACAGAGAATGTTGGGTCTTTAAGCAGTCCGGCGAGCTCAACGCCGTACACAGGGGGAGGATACACCAAGTTAAGACGAGGACGAGCCTCCCAAGCAAGACACTGGGGAACAAAAGAAATTTCCACCAGAAGTCAAAACAGTTAACGTGTTACACGTGATCAAGGGAAAAAACAATGCGGCACTCCCAGGAAAATATACCCAAGTGCCTGTTACCGCGAAGACCTGTCACTGGTCGTCTCAACCGATCACTTTCGACCATCGCGATTACTCAGCAAGTATCCGACACGCAGGATGGGCTGCCCTGGTATTAGACCTAGTAATTGGCGGATATTACTTCACACGAGTCTTGATGGACGGCGGCAGCAGCCTAAACCTAATATATCAGGATACAATGCGCGGAATGGGGATAGACCCAACACAAATTCGCCATAGCAATACTACCTTTAAAGGAGTAACGCCAGGCCCAGGGGCTCGTTGTACGGGCTCCCTCCTACTACAAGTTATATTCGGCTCCCCCGATAACTTCCGCCGCGAGCATTTAACCTTCCACATCGCTCCGTTTCAAAGCGGCTATCAAGCACTGCTCGGACGCGAAGCTTTCGCTCGCTTTAATGCAATACCACACTACGCCTCCCTCACACTCAAGATGCCCGGTCCACGTGGCATCATTTCAGTGCACGGAAATATCAAGCGATCTCTGCGCGCAGAAGAGAGTGAGGCTGCCTTGGCAGCCGCACACTAAAAGCGCCCGGACTAGCGAAGGCATCCAATAGGTCGTCAAGACCTCAGATACAACTAATCGAGTCCGGTGCCGCTACTTATACCGAATAAATGGTCGCACCCCTCTTTGTCAATACAAGGGGCTCAACGCACGCAGACAAGTGGCAATTTCTTCTCATCTTGAATTATACATGGTTTCTTTAAAAAACTATCTTTTTGCACGACAACCTTTTTCACCTAAATTCTCTCTTTTACAAACGATCATCGTGCTACACCCGTCCAGGATACGGCACAACGGAGACACAGGCGCAAACGTGCAGCAGGGACCCGCTCCAAGGATTCTTTTTAGATTAAGACCCTGCATAAACCTTTTTTATTGTCTCTTGTTGATACACATCTACCGTTGAGAAGGATGCTGACGTCTTGGCATGTGGCCACGCCAGAACAATGCACGTACCTGGACACAAGGGGCTTCTTACAAAGGCCATTACTTAGGCCCAGTTTATACCACAAAGACCGAATACCTTAGGGAGTGTTCGGGTCGCGAGTTTGGCCCGATGTGCATCAGCTCCAAATCATTGTCTTTGGTCAAATGTTGGGTTTGTGAAAGTGCGTTATATCGACTAGAGGGGGGGTGAATAGGCGATTTTTATGGAAGTCTTCAAAACGTGAGAGTTATGAAGACAAACAGTGAAGATTATGCCTATTACTATGCAGCGGAAGTTAGATTACACTAGGCCAGCCATGGTCATGTATTCAATAGAGCGCAATGACAAACAGCTTCAGTGTAATAAGGATCAGGTAGGAAGAAGTTATGAAGCCAAACAGATCATACATTCATGTTGTGAAGAGAAAAGATAAAGCAAGCATGCAATGGCTTCACAATGAATAACTGTAAGTGAAAGGAAGTGAAGATGAAACCAGTGACACGTTGAAGACAATGATTTGTTGGACCAGTTCCAGTTGCTGTGACAACTGTACGTCTGGTTGGAGCAGCTAGGTATTTAAACCAAAGGACACACAGTCCCGGACACCCAGTCAAGGACACTTAGTCCAAGACACCCAGTCCTCACCGTTTTCTCCTTGAGCTAAGGTCACACAGACCTCGCTCAATCACTCAGGTAAGTCTTCAAGGTAGACTCCCAAACCTTCACAGACTTCGTTCACTGGCAATCCACAATTTCTCTTGGATGCTCAGAACGCGACGCCTAACCGTCTGGAGGATGCACAGTCCTCAAGTGTAATAAGTCTTCAAATCACACAGACACGAAGACTTAAGTGATGCCCAATTTACTCTGGCTCTGGGTGGTTAGGGCTTTTCTCCTCACTAGGAATTTTTCTCTCAAAGGCTTCGAGGTGGGTTGCTCTCAAACGATAAAAGCCGTGCACTGAAATCTGAGCAGCCAACCATTTAAGGTTGTGGGGGGTGGACTATTTATAGCCACTTGGCAACCCGACCTGATCTGTCCGAAATGACCCTGGGTCACTAAGGAACTGACACGTGTACCAACGGTCGAATTTTGAACTCACATGGCAACTTTACTTGGGCTACAAGTAAAGCTGACTTGTCTGACTCTGGACAAGATTTTCTCTCAAAGTCTTCGCTCGAAGACATAGGATTTGAATTAGGCATCACTTCAGTCATTCTGACTGGTTCTCTTGGACCCCACTTAACAGTACGGTGATTCCTATGACACAACATAAATGAGATAAAACTACGAAGGATCTAAGTCTTCGAGTTCCATAAGCTTCATAGGGAGTCTTCTCATGTCATTGTCTTCAATATGAATATCTTCATAAACCACCATTGTCTTCAATGTCTTCGTACATTTTTAGGGGTCATCTCTGGTAATAAAACCGAATCAATGAGGGACTTCTACCTGTGTTTTCCTGCAATTCTCACAAACACGTTAGTCCCTCAACTAGGTTTGTCGTCAATACTCCAAAACCAACTAGGGGTGGCACTAGATGCACTTACAGTTTGCCCGGCTCCTGTGTTTTGGTGCCTTACGTTTCGCTTTATCGGCTAAGGTAGCACCAGGAGAACTACTGCGATTGTGCCCTGGTTCATCCGGACGAGCACCTGAGTAGAGAAAGCCAAAAACTGACTGATATAGCGTGAGACTGGTCAACCACTCGATGACCTGTTGGAATGTTAGAATTCCTCCGCCTTAATGAAGGGCCGTTTTCCGGCCAGGCATGTACGCACCCCGGGATCAGGAGAGTGCGGAGCCACCAGGGGCTATCTAGTAGCCCCACTGTCAAACTCCTATGGCTAAGTGAAAGTGCTAAAGCATTATAGTCAGGTTGCCTCGCTCGCTCGGCTATCACCTCCTTAATAGGACCAAGACGTTGGGTTAAGTGTGAACGCATGTTTTTGCAAGCACCTCCACATTATATGCGTGGGGGTTGAAGCCGACGACTACAATCTTTCAGGTTATACACATGCATATATAAACGGCCGCCCAGGAGGCATCATCTTACTTTTAGGCAAAAGTATAAAAATAGCCTTATAAAAATCTATAAAAGCGTTTCGCTTACAATTAGATTAGATATCACTCACACAGAATATTTTTTGAGCACTGGGTCTCTATCAAGCGAGCACCCTCTCGAACTTCTTCAAAGTAGTGCTCAGCAGCCCATCGACCTATGGCCGAATCCCGCGCTGCAACAGTGGTAGCATCCATCTCCGCCCAGTGTACTTTAATACGGGAAAAGGCCATCCGTGCGCCCTCTATACACGCCGACCTCTTCATCGCATTAATGTGCGGCACCACGTCAAGGAACTGCTGCACCAAGCTGAAATAACTGTTCAGTTTTGACCTTTCCGGCCATAGCTGATCCACAACAGACCTCATGGAGAGTCCGGACAACCTATATAGTTCGACCCATTCAGCTAATTGGTCAGTCAATGAAAGCGGACGCTCGGGAGAATGGAATTGTCTCCAAAATAGCTGGTCTACTTCACGGTCCATCTGACCCTGGAAGTACTTGGCCGCATCGGCAGCGCTCACTGCCAAATCCATATACACATCCTCCGAACTCCACAGCCGATCCAGAGGGGCATACCGTGGATCTCCGAACTTCCTCTGCAACATAAAGGATTTCCCAGCTACAATATCTCCGGCTTCCCGCAGCTCCTCCTTCTTTGCCCTCATAGCAGAGCGGAGGTCTTTTTCTGCCGTAGCAGCCTTCTCAAGGTCCAATGCCTTCGCCTGGTTTTCCTTTTCAAGAACTCGGCAACGGTCAGCGGCGGCTTTTAATTCCATGGCCATCTTGGCCATCTTATCTCGGCTCTCGCCATGCGCAGCCTTCTCAGCTTGCAAGTCTTCGGCCGCCTTCAAAGCAGCCGCATTACCCAACCTCGCTTGTTCCTTGGCTCGGGCAAGTTCTGCCCGCAAGGCTTCAACAGTGGCAGCTCCATCTGCAGTCACAACATATTAAAGATACTGGCAATTATGCTGCTCTTCCTATGTGGCGTTTACCAGATAATGACACTTACCCTGCACCTCGTCAAGCCTTTTGTTAACAAGATCGATGTCGGCGTCTACCGCATCCTACTGCCGTTCTAAATGGGCAAACTCGCTAGTCCGGCTAGCCACCGGAGCTTCCATCACCTGCACATAGAGGCAGTATGGTTATTACCTGGGATTGTGATCCTCTGTTCGTCGTCGTTTCCGACGACGACCAGAGTCTCAGGGGCTACTATCTACACAGCGCACACCTAGCATGTGCAGGACTATCATACATTATTTTACGTACCACAAAGCCTGTCAGTAGACTCATAAAAGCTTTATCCAATCCGCTTTCGGCGGACGAGATTCTCTCCATCACCGTATTCATAAGCACACGGTGTTCATCTGAGATGGCCGCTCACCCCACCAACTCCCTCAGAACATCCGATCGCACACTAGATGGTGCTGGACTCTTTTGTCTTCTCTCTACGGGAGCCGGACACTGGGAGCTTTGGGGGTCAACGGGATTATCTTCTGGCCTTGCCGGACTCGGAGAGGCCCTCCATGACGACACTTCAGGGTCGCCCGCTTTCGGAGCGGAGGAGTCCGGAGGAGGCGTTTCGCTCTCCATCATCTCTGGAAGAAGATCCCCCGAAGACGAGCTCATTTGAGAGGGGCTAAGACTCGAACTGCAAAGATATATGCGGTGGTTATTTTCTCAAAAGAAAAAGATGGCATATATGTACTGTTAAAGTATTTCGGGTCACTTACGACTCGTGGGAGAATTGATCCCCCCGTGAACTTTGTGCGGCAACAGCACCCCCCAAGGTAGGACCCTCTGTGGGCAATTTCTTTTCCCGTTTGGAAGATTCGGCTTCCGAACCCCCGGGCGCAATCATTTTCCTCTTCCAGTCGTCTTCCTTCATGGAGACACTCGCTCCCTCGGTTAGAATGGGTAGCATTGGGGGCCCGCGTCCGCCCTTATTATCCTCCATAGTATCTTTCGTCAAGGGCTCCGGGCAAGGTGCGATCTGGAGCATCTTTTCCAGTACCGGATTTTCCAAACCCTCAGGGAGGGGGGCCGAACACCGAATCAACTTCGCCTTTGTTAGCCAGTCCTGATCAAAAAGCGAACTCTCAGAAATAACTTCATAACAAGTGAGAGACAGTATGTTCGGCCGGAAGATTTCTTACCTGTTCGGCGGCGCGGGTACAGCTCAGGCCCACGTCCTCGGTGATTTCCGAACACTCTACCTGAGGTCCGAAGAATGACTTATACATCTCCTCGTGCGTCAGGCCGAGGAAATTTTGAATGGCACGCGGTCCCTCAGGATTGAACTCCCACAAGCGAAGGGGCCGGCGTTTGCAAGGCTGGACTTGACGAACCAGCATAACTTGTGTAACCGCAATCAAACTGAAATCTCCATTGAAGAGATCTTGAATGCGGCTTTGCAGTATAGACACGTTGTTGGCTGGACCCCAGCTCAATCCTATGCTAATCCATGACATCAGTTGTGGTGGAGGGCCCGGGCGGAAAACAGGGGCAGCCGCTTGGCACTTCTAGGAGCCGTGATGTAGAACCATTCATGTTGCCACAATTCAGACACCTCTGGAATGGAACCTTTGGGCCACGGAGCTCCCGTCATCTTACGTATTGAGGCACCTCCACACGCCGCATGTTGCCCCTCAATCATCTTCAGCTTTACTTCAAAGGTCTTGAGCCACAGGCCAAAGTGAGGGGTAACCCGGAGGAAGGCCTCGCACACGACAATAAATGTCGTGATATGAAGAAAGGAGTCCGGAGCTAGATGATGGAAGTCTAGCCCGTAATAAAACATCAAGCCCCTGACGAAAGGATCCAGAGCAAGGCCTAGACCTCGGAGGAAGTGAGAGACGAACACGACGATCTTGTTGGGTTCGGGGGAGGGGATGGCCTGCCCTCGGGCAGGCAGCCGATGCGGAATCTCGGCGGTCAGATATCTGCCCCCCCCTCAACTTTTTGATGTCTTCTTCCGTGACGGAGGAAGGCACCCATCGGCCATGAAGGCTAGATCCAGACATGACTGAAGGTTCGGAGCACCTGACCTAAACTTTGGGCGCTTGAGCTTGAGGTGGGGGAAGGATTCGATTGAGCGCAGGAGGTAAAAATAAAAACCTTGACCCTTTATAAAGAGGGTGAATATCAAGCGTCCTCTCCGTATCCGTTTGGGCTTGCCTATAATATAGGAGTCCTAGAAGCGGTTGGGTTACCCACGCCCGTATTGATGAGAATCCCGGAATAAGGGGACACGATCTCTGCTTTAACAAGACGTGCCAAGGAAACCGCCTCGCATGACGCGCTGAGGTGGGGTAATAAAACGACTCGGATAAAGGCTTGGCCAGCCGGACACTATCTTTGTGTTCAAAATCTTCTATTAAGTACTTGGAGGAGGAACCCGCCTTGCAATGTCGAAGACAATCTGCGCGCCGAACTCGTCGTCATTGAAGCCTGGTTCAGGGGCTACTGAGGGAGTCCTGGATTAGGGGGTGTTCGGATAGCTGGACTATACCTTCAGCCGGACTCCTGGACTATGAAGATACAAGATTGAAGACTTTGTCCCGTGTCCGGAAGGGACTTTCCCTGGCGTGGAAGGCAAGCTTGGCGATACGGATATACAGATCTTCTACCATTGTAACCGACTTTGTGTAACCCTAACCCTCTCCGGTGTCTATATAAACCGGAGGGTTTTAGTCCGTAGGACAACATACACAACAACAATCATACCATAGGCTAGCTTCTAGGGTTTAGCCTCTCTGATCTCGTGGTAGATCTACTCTTGTACTATCCATATCATCAATATTAATCAAGCAGGACGTAGGGTTTTACCTCCATCGAGAGGGCCCGAACCTGGGTAAAACTTTGTGTCCCTTGCCTCCTGTTACCATCCGGCCTAGACGCACAGTTCAGGACCCCCTACCCGAGATCCGCCGATTTTGACACCGACAGCGGCGCTTCTTCCCAACGGTTTTCTTCTGATTTTTTCTAGGGAAAATGGCTGCATATTGCAGAAGATTGGCACCGGAGGCCTGTCATGGGGCATACAAGGTCATTGGGCGCGCCTCTGAGCCTGCCGCTCTCTGGTGGCCCCCTCCTAGTATTTCTTTCTCCAATATTTTCTGTATATTCTAAAATAATTATCTATAATTTTAGTTCATTTGGAGTTGTGCAGAATAGCTATCTCTGTTGTAGCCCTTTCTAGTCTAGAATTCCAGCTGCCGACAATCTCCCTTTTCATGTGAAACTTGCGAAATAACAGAGAAAAGGTATTAGAATTGTATCATATAGTGAAATAATGACCCAAAACATAATAAATAACAGTAGTAAAAACAAGATGTGAAATGGACATATCAACTCCCCCAAGCATAGACCTCGCTTGTCCTGAAGTGAAAGCCAAAATCGATAATCATGGCCACATGTTTAGAGAGAGGTGTCGTTAAAACAAAATTTGGAAAGGAGAGCATCATGATCATTATCATAGCAACAACATATTATCATAAAACTTCTCATGAATAAGTAACAGTTCATCCACAAGCTAAAGTATGAACCATAAACTTTGTTGAAGACTAACACACTTTTATCCCAATCATTGAAACAATTACAATTTATCATATTATTGGAAAGAGTCTATGTAAGAGCATTATTTACCAAGTTCACATACTCAACTATCATTTAGTCTTCTATGATTGCTAACACTCATGACATATTTATGGAGCAAAAGTTTCAGACAAACACATGGAAAGATAGGGGCTTAAAATTTCGCCTCCCAACTTATTTACCTCAACAGTAATGTCAACGATACTAACCATGATCACCCACATCCAACTGGATATATATGCCTGGATCTTTCCCCACCACATGATGCTTGCAAAGAGAGAAAAAAATGGAATAGAGAAGAACACTATTGACTCTTGCATAAAAGTAAATACATAAAGTAAAAGATAGGCCCTTCGTAGAGGGAAGCAGAGGTTCTGCTGCGCTTTTTATTTGTGGATGTTAAAGCTCTTAATGTAAAGGAACGTCACTTTATATTTCCCCTTGTTATAGCAACCTTTATTAAGCAGTTTGTCGCTTTTATTTCTTCACCATCACAAGTTCATACAATGATTATTTTCCCTTACAATAAAAGATCATACATATTTAGGAGCAATTTTTATTGCTTTTGCACCGATGACAACTTACTTGAAGGATCTTATTCAATCCATAGGTAGATATAGTGGACTCTCATGACATGAAACTGGGTTTAAGGGTTTTTTGGATGCACAAGTAGTATCTCTACTTAGTGCAGATTTTTGGCTAGCAAAAGATAGTGAGCGAGCACCACATGTTAGAGGATCCATGACAATATAACTTCTATGTGAATGTAAGAAAACATAACTCATTACATGGTCTTCCGTGTCCAACGTCAACTATTTGATATAGAATATTTTAATGGGGGCTCACAATCATAAAAGATGTCCAAGATACTATATCTACTTGTGAGAGCTCTCTTTCTTTATTACTTTTTCAAGAAAAACAGCAATGACCAATGCTATGTTTGTTAATTTTCAACAAATTTTATCAATTATACTTATTTTATGTGAAGTTATCACTACCCATGGCATTAGCATATGACCATATTATTATTTTTAGGGACAATTCCATTTCTCCCCCTACCTTAAGCCACCGCCTCGCACTTGCCGCTATTTTTCGGGTATGCTCAAAAACACCCCTCTTTCTTCTGAGTCCCTTACAGAAATCCACCTCCGGACCGTTTTCGTATGATCAATGAGGTTGGTATCTGGGCGTCTCTCAAACATTTTATCCCCTAGTTCTTACGTGTGGGTGATGCGGCTTGAACTACAACGGTATTTCCTCAAAGAGGAAGGGATGATACATCACAGCGGTGGTAGGTATTTCCCCCAGTGATGAGATCAAGGTTATCGAACCAGTAGGAGAACCATGCAACACTACGTAAACGGTACCTTCACACAAAGAACAAATACTTGCAACCCGACGTGTTAAAGGGGTTGTGAATCTCTTTCGGGTAACGGTGCCGGAAATTGTCGAGTTGACGGGATAAAAATATGATAGATTGGATAAATAGATCTCGAATAATGCAAAATAAAATAAAGTGCAGCAAGGTATTTTTGGGTTTTTGGAAATATATATCTGAAAAAAGCGAATAAAAATAGATCTCAAAGGCAAATATAATAAAGAAGAGACCCGGGGGCCGTAGATTTCACTAGTGGCTTCTCTCGAGAAAAATAGCATACGGTGGGTAAACTAATTACTGTTGGGCAATTGATAGAACTTCAAATAATCATGATGCTAACTAGGCAATTATCATTATAAAGGCATTGCGGCCATGATTAGTAGACCGACTCCAGCCTACATCTACAACTATTACTCCACACATCGACCGCTATCAAGCATGCATCTAGTGTATTAAGTTCATGGAGAAACGGAGTAATGCTATAAGAATGATGACATGATGTAGACCAGATCTATTTATGTAGAAATAGACCCCATCTTGTTATACTTAATAGCAATGATACATACGTGTCGGTTCCCCTTCTGTCACTGGGATCAAGCACCGTAGGATCGAACCCATCACAAAGCACCTCTTCCCATGGCAAGAAAAATCTATCTAGTTGGCCTAACTAAACCAAATATTCGAATAAGAAATATGAGGCTATAAGAAATCATGCATATAAGAGATCAAAAGACTCAAATAACTTTCATGGATAAAAACGTAGATCTGATCATAAACTCAAGGTTCATCGGATCCCAACAAACTGTTAACTCAAGCCGACAAGAAAAAGGAATAACAATTTAGTTCTTCGGAACAAATTGATGCATGATACAGATGAACTAAACTTTGATGTTAGATAACCACATGATAGGAGGATGTAATATGTACGAAAAACAAGACGGTATGAGATAATCAAAACTATGATGTGTAAACTAAGCAGAAGACATTTCACTACATTAGAAGCAATGCAATGGAAGGTAGACACCATACGAAAGATGCTACAAATATCGCTCTACCAAGTTAACAGTGTCTCGTCATAACTGGCGTTTAAACAAATGTGAAGCAGTACAAGAAATAAATCATATGCAAGATGCAAACAACGTCACACTACCAAGTTAAAGGTCTCTTGTCATTAGTGACGTTGGATATTCATAGCTTATGATGTGTAAACTAAGCAAAAGGCATTTCAACAAATTAGAACTAATGAAAGCTAGACACCATATGAAAGATGCAATGAATATCACTCTACCAAGTTAAAACTGTCTCGTCATAAGTGCCATTTCAACAAATTAGAAGTAGTACAAGCTAGAAAAGAATGCAAGATGTAAGGCAAACACATGATACTAGGATGGAATATGTACGAAAACAGGACGACATGGCATATTCACAACTGTTTGTGTAAACTAGGCAGAAGTCATTTCAACAAATAAGAAGCAATGCAAGTTAGACACCATATGCAACATGCAAGACAATATCACACTACCAAGCTAGAGAAACCACGTGGGATGCCGGTTTCGCCGGAAGACTGCCATCAGTCCCTGCCTTATTTTTTCCTTCCTCTTTCTTAGTTGAATTGCCTTGTCAAGTCAAACCCACAAGAAAAATGAATTAAAATCGCCTTTTAGAACTCATTGATGCAGGATGCTGATAGGCACTACTTTAATGTAAGGCGACCGCATGATTGGATGATTGAATGTGTAAGAAAAAAGGACAGCATTGCATATTCACATCTATGATGTGTAAACTAAGCAAAAGCCATTTCAACAAATTAGAAACAATGAAAGCTAGACAACTTATGAAAGATGCAACGAATATCACACTACCAAGTTAAAACTGTCTCGTCATAAGTGTCATTTCAACAAACTAAAGGTAGTACAGGCTAGAAAAAGAATGTGAGATTAAACCTATATCACACTCCCAAGTCAAACATGACTTATGATAAGTGATTGTTACAGGTTACACAATAGTAGTACTTTGATGTAAGAACATGGTGTGATTGTTGGGGAACGCAGTAATTTCCAAAAAACCTACGCACACGCATGATCATGGTGATGCATAGCAACGAGAGGGAAGAGTGTTGTCTACGTACCCTCGTAGACCGTAAGCGGAAGCATTATGACAACGCGGTTGATGTAGTCGTACGTCTTCACGATCGACCGATCCTAGCACTGAAGGTACGACACCTCCGCGATCTGTACACGTTCGGCTCGATGACGTCCCACAAACTCACGATCCAGTAGAGTGTCGAGGGAGAGCTTCGTTAGCACAACGGCGTGATGACGGTGATGAAGATGCTACCGGAATAGGGCTTCGCCTAAGCACCGCTACGATATGTCTGAGGTGGATTATGGTGGAGGGGGGCACCGCACATGGCTAAGAGATCAATGATCAACTTGTGTGTCCATGGGGTGCCCCCTGCCCCTGTATATAAAGGAGGGAGGAGGAGGACGGCCCTAGAGGGGGCGCACCAAGTGTGGGGAGTCCTACTAGGACTCCCAAGTCCTAGTAGGATTCCCCTTTTCCTTTTTAGAGTAGGAGAGAAGAAAGAAGGAAAGAGAGAGGGGGCGTCGCCCCCTTTCCCCTAGTCCAATTCGGACCCATGGGGGGCATGCGCCTCCTTTCCTTCCTCCTCTATTCCCGTATGGACCAATAAGGCCCAATACTTCTCCTGGCGAATTCCGTAACTCTCCGGTACTCCGAAAAATACTCGAATCACTCAGAACCTTTCCGATGTCCGAATATAGCCTTCCAATATATCGATCTTTACATCTCGACCATTTCGAGACTCCTCGTCATGTCCCCGATCTCATCTGGGACTCCGAACAATCTTCGGTCATCAAATCACATAACTCATAATACAAATCATCACAGAACATTAAGCGTGCGGACCCTACGGGTTCGAGAACTATGTAGACATGACCGAGACTCATCTCCGGTCAATAACCAATGGCGGAACCTGTATGCTCATATTGGTTCGTACATATTCTATGAAGATCTTTATCGGTCAAACTGCATAACAACATATGCTATTCCCTTTGTCACCGGTATGTTACTTGCCCGAGATTCGATCGTCGGTATCATCATACCTAGTTCAATCTCGTTACCGGCAAGTCTCTATACTCGTTCTGTAATGCATCATCCTGCAACTAACTCATTAGTCACATTGCTTGCAAGGCTTATGGTGATGTGCATTACCGAGAGGGCCCAGAGATACCTTTCCGATACTCGGAGTGACAAATCCTAATCTCGATCTATGCCAACCCAGCAAACTCCTAATGATGTGATCCCGTTCATCAAATGACAACACATGTCTATGGTCAGGAAACTTAACCATCTTTGAGTAACGAGCTAGTCAAGTAGAGGCATACTAGGGACACTTTGTTTTGTCTATGTATTCACACATGTATCAAGTTTTCAGCTAATACAATTCTAGCATGAATAATAAACATTTATCATGATATAAGGAAATATTAATAACAACTTTATTATTGCCTCTAGGGCATATTTCCTTCAGTGTCCCACTTGCACTAGAATCAATAATCTAGTTCACATCTTTATGTGATTAGTTCACATCTCCATGTGACTAATACCCGAAGGGTTTACTAGAGTCAATAATCTAGTTCACATTGCTATGTGATTAACACCCAAAGAGTGATCATGTTTTGCTTGTGAGAGAAGTTTAGTCTATGGGTCTACAATATTTAGATTCGTATGTATTTTGCAAATTTCTATGTCCACAATGCTCCGCACGGAGCTACTCTAGCTAATTGCTCCCACTTTCAATATGTATCCAGATCAAGACTTAGAGTCATCTAGATCGATGTAAAAAAGCTAGCATCGACGTAACTCTTTACAACGAACTCTTTTATCACCTTCATAACCGAGAAATATTTCCTTAGTCCTCTAAGGATAATTTTGACCAATGTCGAGTGATCTACTCCTAGATCACTATTGTACTCCCTTGCCAGAATCATGCTAAGGTATACAATAGGACTGGTAAGCAGCATAGCATACTTTATGGAACCTATGACTGAGGCATAGGGAATGACTTTTCATTCTCTTTCTATTTTCTGCCGTGGTCGGGTTTTAAGTCTTTACTCAACTTCACACCTTGCAACACAGGCAAGAACTCCTTCTTTGACTTTTCCATTTTTAACAACTTCAAAATCTCGTCAAGGTATGTACTCATTGAAAATATATCAAGCGGCTTGAGCTATCTCTATAGATCTTGATGCTCAATATGTAAGCAGCTTCACCGAGGTCTTTTCTTTTAAAAACTCCTTTCAAACACTCCTTTATGCTTTCCAAAAAATTCTACATTATTTCCGATCAACAATATGTCATTCACATATACATATCAGAAATGTTGTAGTGCTCCCACTCACTTTCTTGTAAATACAGGCTTCACCGCAAGTCTGTATAAAACCATATGCTTTGATCACTTTATAAAAGCATATATTCCAACTCCGAGATGCCTGCACCAGTCCATAGATGGATCGCTGGAGCTTGCTCACTTTGTTAGCACCTTTAGGATTGACAAAACCTTATGGTTGCATCATATACAAATCTTCTTTAAGAAATCCATTAAGGAATGCAGTTTTGACATCCATTTGCCAGATTTCATAAAATCCGGCAACTGCTAACATGATTCGGATAGACTTTTAATCATCGATATGAGTGAGAAAATCTCATCGTAGTCAACACCTTGAACTTGTCAAAAACATTTTGTGACAATTCGAGCTTTGTAGATAGTAACACTAGTATCAGCGTCCGTCTTCCTCTTGAAGATCCATTTATTCTTAATGACTAACCGATCATCGGTCAAGTCAATCAAAGTCCATACTTTGTTCTCATACATGGATCCCATCTCAGATTTCATGGCCTCAAGCCATTTCGCAGAATCTGGGCTCATCATCGCTTCCTCATAGTTCATAGGTTCGTCATGGTCTAGTAACATGACTTCCAGAAAGGATTACCGTACCACTCTGAGGGAGACCATACTCTGGTTTTCCTACGAGGTTTGGTAGTAACTTGATCTGAAGTTTCATGATCATCATCATTAGCTTCCTCACTAACTGGTGTAGAGATCACTAGAACTGATTTCTGTGATGAACTACTTTCCAATTTGGGAGAAGGTACAATTACATCATCAAGTTCTACATTCCTCCCACTCACTTCTTTCGAGAGAATGTCTCGCCTTCGGATCTGGGATAGAAGGTGTACCCAACAGTTTCCTTTGGGTATCCTATGAAGACGCATTTCTCCGATTTGGGTTCGAGCTTATCAGGTTCAAACTTTTTCACATAAGCATCATAGCCCCAAACTTTAAGAAACGATAGCTTAGGTTTCTTGCTAAACCACAATTCATATGGTGTCATCTCAACGGATTTAGGTGGTGCCCTATTTAACGTGAATGCAACTGTCTCTAATGCATAACCCCAAAACGATAGTGCTAAATCGGTAAGAGACATCATAATCGCACCATATCTAATAAAGTACGGTATGGTGTTCGAACACACCATTACGCTATGGTGTTCCAGGTGGCGTGAATTGTGAAACTATTCCGCATTGTCTCAAATGAAGACGAAACTCGTAACTCAAATATTCTCCTCCACGATCAGATCGCAGAAACTTTATTTTCTTGTTACGATGATTTTCCACTTCACTCTGAAATTCTTTGAACTTTTCAAATGTTTCAGACTTATGTTTCGTCAAGTAGATATACCCATATATGCTCAATTCATCTGTGAAGATCAGAAAATAACGATACCCGCCACAAGCCTCGACACTCATCGGATTATACACATCAGTATGTATTATTCCAACAAGTCTGTTGCTCGCTCCATTGTTGGGGAAGAATGGAGTCTTAGTTATCTTTCCCATGAGGCATGGTTCGCAAGCATTAACTGATTCATAATCAAGTGATTCCAAAAGCCCATCAGCATGGATTTTCTTCATGCCCTTTACACTAATATGACCTAAACGGCAGTGCCACAAATAAGTTGCACTATCATTATTAACTTTGCATCTTTTGGCTTCATTATTATGTATATGTGTATCACTAGGATCGAGATTCAATAAACCATTCACCTTGGGTGTCTGACCATTGAAGGTTTTATTCATGTAAACATAACAACAACTATTCTCTGACTTTAAATGAATAACCGTATTGCAATAAACATGATCAAATCATATTCATGCTTGACGCAAACACCAAATAACATTTATTTTAGGTTCAACACTAATCCCGAAGGTAAAGGGAGTGTGCGATGGTGATCTTATCAACCTTGGAATCACTTCCAACACACATCATCAAATCGCCCTTAACTAGTCTCTGTTTATTATGCAACTCCCGTTTAGAGTTACTACTCTTAGCAACTGAACGAGTATCAAATACTGATGGATTTCTATAAACACTAGTAAAGTACACATCAATAACATGTATATAAAATATACTTTTGTTCACTTTGCCATCCTTCTTTTCCGCCAAGTATCTAGGGCAGATCCACTTCCAATGACCATTTCCTTTGCAGTAGAAGCACTCAGTTCTAGGCTTGGGTCTAGCTTTGGGCTTCTTCACGAGAGTGACAACTTTCTTGTCATTCTTATTGAAGTTCCCTTTCTATCCCTTTGCCCTTTTCTTGGAACTAGTGGTCTTTTCAACCATCAACACTTGATGCTCTTTCTTGATTTCTACCTTTGCCGATTTCAGCATTGCGAAGAGCTCGGGAATTACTTTCGTCATCCCTTGCATATTATAGTTCATTACGAAGTTCTAGTAACTTGCTGATAGTGACTAGAGAACTTTGTCAATTACTATCTTATCTGGAAGATTAACTCCCACTTGATTCAAGCAATTGTAGTACCCAGACAATCTGAGCACATGCTCATTGGTTGAGCTATTCTCCTCCATCTTGTAGGCAAAGTACTGTTAGAGGTCTCATACCTCTTGACACGGGAATGAGTCTGAAATACTAGTTTCTACTCTTGGAACATCTTATATGTTCCGTGGCGTTCAAAAGGTTTTTTGAAGTTCCGGTTCTAAGCTGTAAAGCATGGTGATAACCTACAAATATAGGGGATCGCACCAGTTTTCGAGGGTAGAGTATTCAACCCAAATTTATTGATTCGACACAAGGGGAGCCAAAGAATATTCTCAAGTATTAGCAGCTGAGTTGTCAATTCAACCACACCTGGAAACTTACTATCTGCAGCAAAGTGTTTAGTAGCAAAGTAATATGATAGTAGTGGTAATGGTAGCAAAAGTGACGGTAGCAAAAGTAATATTTTTGGTGTTTTGTAGTGATTGTAACAATAGCAACGGAAAAGTAAATGAGAGAATAACAATATATGAAGAGCTCGTAGGCAATGGATCGGTGATGGAGAATTATGCCGGATGCGGTTCATCATGTAACAGTCATAACCTAGGGTGACACAGAACTAGCTCCAGTTTATCAATGTAATGTAGGCATGTATTCCGAATATAGTCATACGTGCTTATGAAAAAGAATTTGCATGACATCATTTTTCCTACCCTCCCGTGGCAGCGAGGTCCTAGCGGAAACCAAGGGATATTAAGGCCTCCTTTTAATAGAGTACCAGACCAAAGCATTAACACATAGTGAATACATGAACTCCTCAAACTACGATCATCACCGGTAAGTATCCCGATTATTGTCACTTCGGGGTAAACGGATCATAACACATAATAGGTGACTATAGACTTGCAAGATAGGATCAAGAACTCTCATATATTGATGAAAACATAATAGGTTCAGATCTGAAATCATGGCACTCGGGCCCTAGTGACAAGCATTAAGCATAGCAAAGTCATAGCAACATCAATCTCAGAACATAGTGGATACTAGGGATCAAATACTAACAAAAATAACTCAATTACATGACAAATCTCATCCAACCCATCACCGTCCAGCAAGCCTATGATGGAATTACTCACGCACGACGGTGACCATCATGAAATTGGTGATGGAGGAAGGTTGATGATGGCGATGGCGATGGATTCCCCTCTCCGAAGCCCCGAACGGACTCCATATCAGCCCTCCCGAGAGAGTTTAGGGCTTGGCGGCGGCTCCGTATCGTAAAACACGATGAATCCTTCGCCCTGGTTTTTCCTCCCCGAACGTGAATATATGGAGTCAGGGTTGAGGTCGGTGGAGCATTAGGGGGGCCACGAGGCAGGGGGCGCGCCCCCCACCCTCGTGGACAGGTGGAGGCCCCCCTGATGTGGATCTTCCTTCCAGTATTTATTATATATTCCAAAATAATTATCCGTTGCTTTTCAAGTCATTCCGAGAACTTCTATTTTTGCACAAAAATAACACCATGGCAATTCTGTTGAAAACATCATCAGTCGGGGTTAGTTCTATTCAAATCATGCAAGTTAGAGTCCAAAACAAGGGCAAAAGTGTTTGGAAAAGTAGATATGACGGAGACGTATCAACTCCCCCAAGATTAAACCTTTGCTTGTCCTCAAGCAATATAGTTGATAAACTGAAAGTGATAAAGAAAAACTTTTACGAACTCTATTTGCTCTTGTTGTTGTAAATATGTAAAGCCAACATTCAAGTTTTCAGCAAAGATTATGAACTAACCATATTCACAATAACATTCAGGTCTCATGTTTACTCATATCAATGGCATAATCAACTAGCGATCAATAATAATAAATCTCGGATGACAACACTTTCTCAAAAAAATCATGATATGATATAACAAGATGGTATCTCGCTAGCCCTTTCTGAGACCGCAAAACATAAATGCAGAGCACCTTTAAAGATCAAGGACTGACTAGACATTGAAATTCATGGTAAAAGAGATCCCGTCAAGTCATACTCAACGTAAACTAACAGGAATGGATGCAAATGGCAGCGGTGCTCTCCAACTAGTGCTTTTTAATAAGATGATGATGACTCATTATAAAAGTAAATAGATAGGCCCTTCGTAGAGGGAAGCAGGGATTTGTAGAGGTGCCAGAGCTCGGTTTTGAAATAGATATGAATAATATTTTGAGCGGTATAATTTCATTGTCAATATAACAACCAAGAGATGGCGATATCTTCTATGCTACACACATTATAGGCGGTTCCCAAACAGAATGGTAAAGTTTATAATCCCCCTCCACCAACAAGCATCAATCCATGGCTTGCGTGAAACAACGAGTGCCTCCAACTAACAAGAGTCCCAGGGGAGTTTTATTTGCAATTATTTTGATTTAATTTGCGGAAAGCCTGGGACTGGGCATCCCAGTGACCAGCCATTTTCTCGTGAGTGAGGAGCGGAGTCCACTCTCTTGAGAATAACCCACCTAACATGGAAGATACGGACATCCCTAGTTGATACATGAGCTATTCAAGCATACAAAACATAATGTTTATTTGAAGGTTTAGACTTTGGCACATACAAATTTACTTGGAACGGCAGGTAGAAACCGTATATAGGTAGGTATTGTGGACTCATATGGAATAACTTTGGGGTTTATGGAATTGGATGCACAAGCAGTATTCCCGCTTTGTACAGGTGAAGGCTAGCAAAAGACTGGGAAGCGACCAGCTAGAGAGCGACAATAGTCATGAACATGCATTAAAATTAATCAACACCGAATGCAACCATGAGTAGGATATAATGCACCATGAACATAAATATTGTAGACGCTATGTTGATTTTGTTTCAACTACATGCGTGAACATGTGCCAAGTCAAGCCAGTCGAATCATTCAAAAGAGGATACCACCCTATAATACCACATCACAACCATTTTAATAGCATGTTGGCACGCAAGGTAAACCATTATAAGCTCCTAGCTAATTAAGCATGGCATAAGCAACTATAATCTCTAATTGTCATTGCAAACATGTTTATTCATAATAGGCTGAATCAAGAACGATGAACTAATCATATTTACAAAATAAGAGAGGTCGAGTTCATACCAGCTTTTCTCATCTCAATAAGTTCATCATATAATAATCATTATTCCTTTCACTTGCACGACCGAATAGTGTGGATAATAATAATAGTGCACGTGCATTGGAATAAGTTGGAATCTGCAAACATTCAATTCAAGAGAGAAGACAGGCTAATATGGGCTCTTTGTCAGACCAACGATAATGCATATAAGAGCCACTTTAACATTTTCATTATGGTCTTCTACTCTCAACCCCCAAAGGAAAGGAAATAAATAAAACTATTTACATGGGAAAGCTCCCAACAAGCAAAAGAAGAACGAGAAATCTTTTTGGGTTTTCTTTTTAATTACTACTACAAGCATGGAAAGTAAACTAATTAAAAGCTACAACTAAATTTTATTTTTCTTTTTTCTTAAGGTTTATTAAACACACTAGAAGAAAGCATAAAAAGGAAAATAAACTAGCATGGATGATACAATGAAAAAGTATGAGCACCGACACCTAGCATGAGTGTGTGAACATAAATGTAAGGGTCAATTCCATTTCTCCCCCTAACTTGAGCCACCACCTGGGATTTACCCCTAGTTTTCATGTATGCTCAAAAATACCCCTCTTCCATTTGTGGCCCTTACAGAAATCCCCCTCTGGGCCGTTTCCGTCGGGTCAATGGTCTTTGACCGGTAACTGGGCGTCTGTTGGACATTTTGGCCGCTGGTTCTTACATGTGGGCCCGTATCAAAACATTATCCACTCAGTCACTGTGTTTCTTCTCCCTCGCGACCACACACAAACTGGAGCAAGGTGATTCATTGGCGGCGCACGAACGACATCGTTTTGGAGCTCAGGCAGTGAGGCCGCGTGGATGTGCACCTCACGCATGTCGTCCACAAGCTCTTTTGTCGCCATGGAGGTAGGTTATTCTTCTCTGATTTGTGTGCGCCCGCGGATTTATCGGTAGGGTTTGAGCTAAAATTGGGGATTTTCTCTCCCATAGGTCGATGGAGTCGGCATAGTGCAGTTCTCCTCCGAGTTCTACATGCCGGATCCGAGTTATTGCGGCCTTGAGAAGCTTTCGAAGCATCGGTGCCCGGGGCACGGGCTCGTTCCCGCTCGCCGTGTCGCCTGGGGAGGAGCAAGCACGGGGAGATGTTTTCTTGGATGCCCACTTGATGTAATTTGGTAGATTGTATCTGCTTTGGAACAAATTGGTGCCAAGATCGCATTTTGACGATATTTTTTATGTTGCAGCTTCCTAATGAATGTGAATGGGCTGTGTGGGTTGACCCTCCTCCTCCAGATCTTGTTGGGCGTGCATTTGAGACACTACATGATGGACTAGAAGCAAGTTGGCTCAAAGCTCATCGTTTAGAGAAGAGGGTGACACATCTCAGAGAGAAAAAGAAGAAGTTAAAGTTACAGTTGCAGAAGAAGCATGATCAGATGGAAACATGGGCATTTCTGATGATAATTGTTGGCATATGCATTCTATCATATTTGTTTGGTTCAAAGAATGCATATTAGTCAGTGAGAATAAGCTAGTTTGGCACTAAGTAGAAATTAGCTTGATGTTGTGAACTTTTCATGATGCGAGTAGTTTCTGAGTTGTGTATCAGTTGGATCTTGTGAGACAAAGCAATTGAAAAGCATCAGTTGGATCTGTCTTATTGTTTGTGTTTGTACCTCTCCAATCCATATTACTCGTTGATCAAATGGTCCCAACAAAACATGATCGACGTCCATTTGAGCGGCAAGTAATACATGCCGGAGGAAGTGATCGACAACATCAATGATCAATGATAATGCATCATTGTGGTCACTCAAGATCAATGATCAATGATGAACAACAACAAGTTATGACCAGGATAAATTCCAAATAATACCAACAAAATGCCAACATCGACAACAAGGTATGACAACAGTAACATGAGACAACATGATCCATTACATAGGTTCACACAGCAACATGAGACAACATGATCCATTACATAGTTCACACAGCAACATCAACTAAATAGTTCAAACAAACAGATGGTTCAAAGCTTCTGCTACATAGTTCAAACATGACTCAAATGACACGATCACACAGTGTTCACAGCAAGTTTCCCCTCTTGCTCCTAGTGTTGCATGCAGGATTAGAAGAGAGCCTAGACTTGTTCCTAGTTCTCCTAGTGCTCCTAGCATCAGTTGGCACCTTCTTAGGAGAGGCAGACCTGCTAAGCTGGTTGCTTCCAGTTACAGAACCACCAGTCGTGAGCGTATCGCCTTTCGACTTCTTCTTTGGTGAAAGAGGGTTGTCACGTCTTTCTGCTGGCCTTTTGTAATTTTTCCTTGGGCTGAAAAGTAACAACACAAGCTTTTATTAGTTAATAATGAAGTAATTTGATAGATAAATAAATTAGTTGTAGTTATAATAGCAGGTTACCTCACAGTAATTCCTGCAGCACTCTCTACAGTTGGTGCATCACTTCCAGGAACTGGTGCATCATCTTCAAGATCTGCTTGTGCTTCTGTTTCTTCTACTTCATCATCCTCATTTGTTGCTGCAGGTTCATCTGTATCAGACAATACATCATTGTGTTCAGGTGCATTGTCAGCACCCCAGTGCTCATCCTCTTCTCCAAAAGCTGGGTCAATTGACTCTTTGCACTTATTGCCATGGTGACCAAGTCTGCCACATCTAGGGCATTTCTTTCTCCTGCCCCCAAGTCCTTTTCCTTCTGACTTTGCCCTAATCCTGGTCTTTCTAGGTCTACCAGGTGGCCTATTTTGAACTGGAGCACATAGTTTGAACCCAGGATCAACTACATCCCACTATTGCTTCCCCTCCATTGCAGGAAAGTTGTCAGCATATGTTGCATTGAACATTTGTACTGAGTAATATGGGTGCACATATTGGTCAATCTCACTGGCTGGACCTCTCATTGATGTAATGAAGTATAGTGCATGTATGCAAGGTTGGCCTGTAATTTGCCACTTTCTGCAGCTACAAGTCCTAGCTTTCAAGTCTATAGGATATCTCCACTCCCTCTTTTCTCTGTCAACTGCAGTGACCTCTGCCTCATGTGTACTTCTTTTCACTACAGTCATGTCCAACCCCTTTGATTTTGCAAGCAACATTTTCATAACTTTTGGAATTATTACATGACCAACATATGTTGATGCAGCAATGCTTTGCCTAATGTCAAATTTCTCCATTATGTATTGTCTTATTCTGTCAAGCAGATCAACAATGTGTAGCCCTTTCCACTTTCTAATCTTTGAATTAAAAGACTCTGCAAGATTATTGTTAACATAATCTAGCTTGCAAGTTTCATTGAAAAGAGCCCTTGCCCATAACTTAGTGTGGTGTTCCTCTATGTACTCTTGCACACCTTTCTTGCTATACAACTGAGTGAGATGGTACTTGTGCTTTTTCAAGCTGTAGGTCAAAGAACAGGGCCACAAGTTTTCATCAAAGAATTTTCCTCTAAACTTTTTACTAAAATTAGCTGCAAGATGCCTCATGCATTCCCTGTGCTCTACACCTGGGAAAACATCTTCTACAGCTGACTCAAGTCCCTTGCAGGCATCACTGTGAATAACCAATCCCTCTGGATGGCCTATTCGGTCTTTCAAGTTCTGGAAAAACCAAGTCCAACTCTCAATGTTCTCTGTCTCTAGCACTCCATATGTAGCTGGAAAGATCCAGTTGCATGCATCTACAGCACAAGCACTAACAAGCTGTCCTCTAAACCTTCCATTTAGTGCTGTTGCATCTACTGCTAGATATGGTCTATAGCCAGCTAGAAAACCTTGCCAAGAGGCTTTAAATGATACAAAAACTCTCCTAAAGCACTCTTTGTACCTTTTCTGTCCATTGGGTTTAAACTCTACAGTGTGTCTATCAATATGAACCACACTACCAGGAGATGCCTTTTCTACTTCAGCTTTGAAAGTATACAAGAGTTGGAATGAATCAGTCCATTTACCATAGATGTTATCCAGTGCCATTTGCTTACCATAAAAAACACTCATGTAAGGGAGTTGCACCCCATACTTCTTTTTCAAGTCTGTCTGCAAAGTTGGCACTGAAATATTTGAGTTCTCCCTCACCAAGTTCTTCACAGCATCTGCCACCCACCTACTCTTTGCAGACCTGAGCCTTTGCCTCCTGTTAACACTTGGGCATATGTGAGCTGTCTTGTTCACTTTGACCTGCAGCAAGTAATAGTTAGCAACAGTCCATACAATTATGAATGCACAGTTATTACTAAGCAAAGTTATTATTTACACTAACTATATTAGTCCTACAGTGTATTACCTGAAAACGTGTGCTATTTCTCATTCTGGAGGCATGCATCCTCCACTTACACCTTTTGTAAGCACAGTGAACAGTTAGTCTACTGGGCTCACTCTTGTCAATTATAAATTCACTCTGGGTCTTGATTGAAAAGGTGGCAAGTGCATTCCTACAATCTATGACATCTGAAAATATAGTTCCTTCAGCTAAATAAGGATCATCTCTGTTATACTGCACATCAGGCCTACCCTCATCCTCTGTCTCAGAATATCCCATGTCCCTGTCCTCCTCTCTTTCATCAGAGTCTGTCTCCTCAAATTGTGGGGGTGGAATGTAATCTTCACCATCATCATCATTCGGTGGTTTCCTAAGAACAAACTCTGGGTGCATTCTTTCATCCTCATCGTCTGTGGGCACTTCATTAGGAAATTCTTCTTCTATGATTGGATCTGTTGTTGCTTTGCTATACTCAGGACATGGTTGACTAGGCAAGTTGGCACTTGGGGTTCCTGGTTGTTGTACTGTGCCGTGAGTTCCATTTCCTCTTCTAGCCTGACTGCTATCAGGCTCTGAAGTTGCAGCTGCTGATTTCCTTCCTCTAGATTCACACCTTTGACACTGTGAACTAGTAGTTGCTGCTATCCTTCTACTAGCTGCTGCTTTCCTTCTACTAGTTTGATTGCTTCTAGGTTGTGAAGGATTGGGTGCAAATCTTGCTACTCTGCTCTCTGTTTCCCCTCTTTTCCTTTGTATGACATTAATTTCCAGCTGCACTGAATTGCTCTCAGCATTTGTGGCAAACATAACCCCTAACTCATCATCATTTTGAACTGGCACCCATACAGTATTTTGCATGTCCCAATATCTAAATTCTACAGCATCAAAAATACCCCATGGATATTTATCACTTATAGCACCTCTAAATTGGACAAATGTTGATGTTTTGTCCACCACAAAAGGAAATGTGAAGCCTGTACCGGCTCCTTTTGTGCCACCATTGCCTATGATAGTGGTCTCCATTCTACAGTTGAGACGAAATGCTCTCTCTTGTTTCATACTACGATAATTGCAATATAAATGACATTACAAGCATGTAGTAACCACTAAGAGCGCATTCAATCGGGGTAAATCTATGTACAGTAACAGAACACAGATCCAGGTCAAGATTCAAAGAAACTTGGGACAAGAAACTTACCCTGCTGGAATTTGCATCCCTGTCGTCTGCGTCATCTACCTGGATGCTTCTTTGGCACCACCACAATCACCGGCAGCCGCCATCGTCGACACGGCCTCCTTTGGCACTGTAGCAGAGGGAAATAGACGGTGGATAATCACCTCTACTCCCACCGCATCCCGATGCCCGCAGTCCTGCAGATCCGCCGCAGCTACTGGACCGACGGTGAGGGATTTAAGGTGACCTAGGTTTAGGGTTTCGGTCGCCAAGAGGGGAATGAGAGAATAGGTGCGTCACGAGGGAGAAGAAATAGAGTGAGCGAGTGGATAACATTTTGATACGGGCCCACATGTAAGAACGAGGGGCCAAAATGTCCAACAGACGCCCAGTTACCGGTCAAAGACCATTGACCCAACGGAAACGGCCCGGAGGGGGATTTCTGTAAGGGCCACAGACGGAAGAGGGGTATTTTTCAGCATACCTGAAAACTAGGGGCAAATCCCAGGTGGTGGCTCAAGTTAGGGGGAGAAGTGTAATTGTCCCTAAATGTAATGTCGGTGAGAAATACGTACTCCCCCGAGCTTAGGCTTTTGGCCTAAGGTGGTCTATGGCCATGGCTGGCCTGGCGGATATCCAAAGTTATAGCCGGGGTCGTACTGAGATGCAGCAGCTATTGCCTCATGAGCTGCTGCTTGGAGACGGGCCGTCTCCGTCCTCCTCTTATACTCGTTCGCCTCCTCCCTGGTTATAACATATCTCCCTTTTGCTTGAGAGTCATAGAAAGCAGGAGCAGGGAGAGCGACGTGATAGGTGCGTCGTCTGTCAAAGATTAGGTGGTACTGGAGGGACTGATCGTTCCTCTCAACAAACTGATGGCGAACCATGGCCTCATAATCTAAATAAACAGGAGGCAACTCAATATCATACCCACGTATGGGTATATGAAGAAAATTAGCTAGACGGGTTGCATAAATTCTGCCGAAGAAATCTCCATTAAATCTATTATTATGCAACCTATGTGCAACAATGGCTCCCAAATTATATTGTCTATCTCCTAATACAGCACTCCTGAGAACACGGAGGTCAGGGACACACATGTGACATGCTTCATCCTTACCATTTATGCACCTACCTATGAAGAGAGCAAAATAATGTATAGTAGGAAAATGAATGCTCCCTATGGTAACTTGTGTTATGTCTCTAGATTCCCCCACAGTTATACTAGCAAGAAAATCTCTAAATTCAGATTTGCAAGGTTCATTAGGACTACCCCATTGTGAAAGTTTGCAAGCAGTGTTAGAATCCTCTAAGTCCATAGTATAAGATTTTTCATAAAGATCAAACAGGACAGTTTGAGAGTTGCGTGATGATGAAAATTCAAACCTTCTCACAAAGGAATTAGTGTGATAGTGGTACTGGCGGCACTTATCTGCCTCGAAGTTCTCAAGATCGGCATTACGCACATATGTGTTAAATTCTTCCTTGATTCCTGCTCGATCCATAAAGTCCTCTCAAGGTCATTCACAAGCCCACACTTGAGCTTCCCTCGGTGATTCTTCGTCGGCATCGCGTATTGCGAGCCTGGGTCCTTGCTTCCTTGAAGGACCACCTTGGTACATTTTCCTAAACATATTTCTTCCTCTGAAAAATTACAGAAATTTTAGTAACTTCAAAATAAAAGTGAACCAAACTCAACAATATTGATAGCAAATACTCCTACAAGTGCCTAGAGGCAATCTCATACATCAAAACTACTTTTGACCACATAAATTTGACATGCAAGCTCAAGAACAGGGTCATCTAAGCAGAAAAAATATGCAATGAATAAATCACTAGAACAAAAACTAATTGGACCATTGGAGGAGTCACATACCAAGGAACAATCCCCAAAGCAGTTTTGTGAGAGGTGCTTTGAGCAAGGAGATCGAAAATGGCAGCAAAATGAGCTTGGACTCGGATTTGAGCTGGTTAGTGATGTTTGTGGGAGGAAGGAGTGTGTGGTAGCAGGAATAAGTGGAGGGGAGGCACCGTGGGCCCACGAGGCATGGAGGCGCGCCCTCCGCCCTCGTGGCCATGTGCTTGCTCCCCCTGCTGTGTTCTCCGTGGCAGATATCTTAAATATTCCAGAAAAAATCATATTTAAATTTCAGGTCATTTGGAGAACTTTTATTTTCAGGGTATTTTTTATTACATGGATAATTCAGAGAACAGACAGAAATTACTATTTTTGCTTTATTTAATATAAATAACAGAAAGTAAAAAGAGGGTATAGAGAGTTGTTTTTTTATAAATTCATCCATCTCATGCTCATGAAAAGGAATCCACTAACAAGGTTGATCAGGTCTTGTTAACAAACTCATTTCGAATAACATGGAACCGAAGAATTTTCGAATAACACTAGGTTACCTCAATGGGGATATGCACATACCCAACAATAAGAATATCATATTTCTTCTTGACAGTAGGAAGAGGAAATTCAAAACCTCCAAAAATAATCGATGGAATTTTTCCAATAGAGTTTGTACTATGAACTTGAGGTTGTTTCCCCGGAAAGTGTACCGTATGCTCATTGCCATTAACATGAAAAGTGACATTGCCTTTGGTGCAATCAATAACAGCCCCTGCAGTATTCAAAAAGGGTCTTCCAAGAATAATAGACATACTATCGTCCTCGGGAATATCAAGAATAACAAAGTTCGTTAAAATAGTAATGTTTGCAACCACAACAGGCACATCCTCACAAATACCGACAGGTATAACAGTTGATTTATCAGCCATTTGCAAAGATATTTCAGTAGGTGTCAACTTATTCAAATCAAGTCTACAATATAAAGGGAGTGGCATAACACTAACACCGGCTCCAAGATCACATAAAGTAGTTTTAACATAGTTTCTTTTAATGGAGCATGGTATAGTTGGTACTCCTGGATCTCCAAGTTTCTTTGGTATTCCACCCTTAAAAGTGTAATTAGCAAGCATGGTGGAAATTTCAGCTTCCAGTATCTTTCTTTTATTAGTAACAATTTCTTTCATATACTTAGCATAAGGATTCATTTTGAGCATATCAGTCAAACGCGTACGCAAGGAGATATGTCTAATCATTTCAGCAAGGCACTCAAAATCCTCATCATCCTTTTCTTGGATGGTTTAGGAGGAAAAGGCATGGGTTTCTCAACCCGTGGTTCTCTTTCTTTACCGTGCTTCCTAGCAACAAAGTCTCTCTTATCATAACGTTGATTCTATGATTGTGGGTTATCAAGATCAACAGCAGGTTCAATCTCTACATCCTTATCATTGCTAGGTTGAGCATCAACATGAACATCATCATTAACATTATCACTAGGTTCATGTTCATTACCAGATTGTGTTTCAGCATCAGAAATAGAAATATCATTGGGATTCTCAGGTGTGTCAATAACAGGTTCACTAGAAGCATGCAAAGTCCTATCATTTTTCTTTTTCTTCCTCTTAGAAGGACAAGGTGCATCAATATTATTTCTCTGAGAATCTTGCTCAATTCTCTTAGGATGGACCTCAGGATACAAAGGTTCCTGAGTCATTTTACCACCTCTAGTCATAAGTCTAAGAACATTATCATTTTTCTTACTATTTAATTCATCGAGCAAATCATTCTGAGCTTTAAGTACTTGTTCTACTTGAGTGGTAACCATAGAAGCATGTTTACTAATAAGTTTAAGTTCACCTTTAACATTAGCCATATGATCACCCAACTGTTCAAGCATATCAGCATTGTGTTTTAATTCTCTACCAAAATAAGCATTGAAGTTTTCTTGTTTAACCATAAAGTCATCAAACTCATCCAAGCATGGGCTAGCAAACTTAGTAAATGGGATTTCAGCTTTATCATATCTATAGAGAGAATTTACCTTTACTACCTGTGTCGGGTTAACAAGACCATGTGTTTCTTCAATAGGTGATGGATTAAAACCATGTATTTCTTCAACAGGCGGTAAATTAAGACCATGTATTTCTTCAATAGGAGGTAAATTCTTAACATCTTCAGCTTTAATACCTTTTTCCTTCATAGATTTCTTTGCCTCTTGCATATCTTCAGGACTGAGAAATAGAATACCCTTTTTCTTCGGAGTTAGATTAGGGGTTGGTTCAGGAATTGGATTAGGAAGTGTCCAATTATTTTCATTAGTCATCATATTATTCAATAGAATTTCAGCTTCATCTCTTCTTTCCCTGAAAACACAACCAGCACAACTATCCAGGTGGTCTCTGGAAGCATCGGTTAGTCCATTATAAAAGATATCAAGTATTTCATTTTTCTTAAGAGGATGATCAGGCAAAGCATTAAGTAATTGGAGAAGCCTCCCCCAAGCTTGTGGGAGACTCTCTTCTTCAATTTGCACCAAATTATATATTTCCCTTAAAGCAGCTGGTTTCTTATGAGCAGGGAAATATTTAGCAAAGAAGTAATATATCATATCTTGGGGACTACGCACACAACCAGGATCAAGAGAATTAAACCATATCTTAGCATCATTTTTTAATGAGAACAGAAAAAATTTAAGGATATAATAATAGCGAGTTTTCTCGTCATTATGAATAGGGTGGCTATATCATTTAATTTAGTAAGATGTGCCACAACAGTTTCAGATTCATAACCATAGAAAGGATCAGATTCAACTAAAGTAATTATCTCAGGATCAACAGAGAAATCATAATCCTTATCAGTAACAAAGATAGGTGAAGTAGCATAAGCAGGATCATATTTCATTCTAGCATTCAGAGTTTTTTTGTTTTTCAGCTTAGCTAATAGTTTCTTAAGATCACTCCTATCATTACAAGTAAGAAAATCTCTAGCAGTTTCTTCATCCATAACATAGCCCTCAGGCACAACAGGTAATTCATATCTAGGGGGAGAGTCTTCATCATCACTTTCGTCAATATTATCAGTTTCAATAATTTTCTCTCTAGCCCTAGCAAGTTGTTCATCAAGAAATTCACCAAGTGGCACAGTACTATCAAGCATAGAAGTAGTTTCATCATAACTATCATGCATAGCAGAAGTGGCATCATCAATAACATGCGACATATCAGAATTAATAGCAGAAGCAGGTATAGGTGTCACAAGCTTACTCAAAATAGAAGGTGAATCAAGTGCAGAGCTAGATGGCAGTTCCTTACATCCCCTCGTAGTTGAGGGATAAATTTCTGTTTTAGCGTCTTTCAAGTCTTCATAGTGATAAGCAGATATAAATCCCAAGTAACTCAAAGAATAGAGCTATGCTCCCCGGCAACGACGCCAGAAAATAATCTTGATAACCCACAAGTATAGGGAATCGCAACAGTTTTTGAGGGTAGAGTATTCAACCCAAATTTATTGATTCGACACAAGGGGAGCCAAAGAATATTCTCAAGTATTAGCAGCTGAGTTGTCAATTCAACCACACATGGAAACTTAGTATCTGCAGCAAAGTGTTTAGTAGCAAAGTAATATGATAGTAGTGGTAATGGTAGCAAAAGTAACGGTAGAAAAAGTAATATTTTTGGTGTTTTGTAGTGATTGTAACAATAGCAACGGAAAAGTAAATGAGCGAAGAACAATATATGGAAAGCTCATAGGCAATGGATCGGTGATAGAGAATTATGCCGGATGCGGTTCATCATGTAACAGTCATAACCTAGGGTGACACAGAACTAGCTCCAGTTCATCAATGTAATGTAGGCATGTATTCCGAATATAGTCATACGTACTTATGGAAAAGAACTTGCATGACATCTTTTGTCCTACCCTCCCGTGGCAGCGGGGTCCTAGCGGAAAGTAAGGGATATTAAGGCCTCCTTTTAATAGAGTACCGGACCAAAGCATTAACACATAGTGAATACATGAACTCCTCAAACTACGGTCATCACCGGTAAGTATCCCGATTATTGTCACTTCGGGGTTAACGGATCATAACACATAATAGGTGACTATAGACTTGCAAGATAGGATCAAGAACTCTCATATATTGATGAAAACATAATAGGTTCATATCTGAAATCATGGCACTCGAGCCCTAGTGACAAGCATTAAGCATAGCAAAGTCATAGCAACATCAATCTCAGAACATAGTGGATACTAGGGATCAAACCCTAACAAAACTAACTCGATTACATGATAAATCTCATCCAACCCATCACCGTCCAGCAAGCCTACGATGGAATTACTCACGCACGGCAGTGAGCATCGTGAAATTGGTGATGGAGGAAGGTTGATGATGACGATGGCGGCGGATTCCCCTCTCTGGAGCCCCGAACGGACTCCAGATTAGCCCTCTCAAGATAGTTCAGGGCTTGGCGACAGTGAATATATGGAGTCAGGGTTGAGGTCGGTGGAGCGTCAGGGGGCCCACGAGGTAGGGGGCGCGCCCCCACCCTCGTGGACAGGTGGAGGCCACCCTGACGTGGATCTTCCTTCCCGTATTTATTATATATTCCAAAATAATTCTCCGTTGATTTTCAAGTCATTCCGAGAACTTTTATTTCTGCACAAAAATAACACCATGGCAATTCTGCTGAAAACAACGTCAGTCTATGTTAGTTCTATTCAAATCTTGCAAGTTAGAGTCCACAACAAGGGAAAAGGTGTTTGGAAAAGTAGATATGATGGACACGTATCACATGGTGCACTAAACTATCAAGTAGTTATCAGACCGAGCTTTGCCAAACTTTCATAACGTCTGCATCTGCTCCTGCATTAGGTCCGTCACCTAGCGGTGCATCAAGGACATGATTCTTATGTGCAGCAACGAGGCTAATCCTCAGATCACGGATCCAATCTGCATCATTGCTAGTATCATCTTTCAATATAGTTTTCTCTAGGAACATATCATAAATAAAATGCGGAAGCTATACGCGAGCAATTGATCTACAACATAGATATGCAAATACTATCAGGACTAAGTTCATGATAAATTAAAGTTCAATTAATCATATTACTGAAGAACTCCCACTTAGATAGACATCCCTCTAATCATCTAAGTGATCACGTGATCCATATAAACTAAACCATGTCCGATCATCACGTGATATGGAGTAGTCTTCAATGGTGAACATCTCTATGTTGATCATATCTACTATATGATTCACGCTCGACCTTTCGGTCTCCAGTGTTCCGAGGCCATATCTGCATATGCTAGGCTCGTCAAGTTTAACCCGAGTATTCTGCGTGTGCAAAATTGGCTTGCACCCGTTGTATGTGAACGTAGAGCTTATCACACCCGATCATCACGTGGTGTCTCGGCACGACGAACTTTGGCAACGGTGCATACTCAGGGAGAACACTTATACCTTGAAATTTACTGAGAGATCATCTGATAATGCTACCGCCGAACTAAGGAAAATAAGATGTATAAAGGATAAACGTCACATGCAATCAATATAAGTGATATGATATGGCCATCATCATCTTGTGCCTTTGATCTCCATCTCCAAAACACTGTCATGATCTCTATCGTCAGCGGCATGACACCATGATCTCCATCATCTTGATCTCTATCAACGTGTCGTCACATGGTCATCTCGCCAACTATTGCTTTTGTAACTATTCTATCGCATAGTGATAAAGTAAAGCAATTGTATGGTGCTTGCATCTTATGCAATAAAGAGACAACCATAAGCCTTCTGCCAGTTGCCGGTAACTTCGTTACAAAACATGATCATCTTATACAATAAAATTTAGCATCATGTCTTGACCATATCACATCACAACATGCCCTACAAAAACAAGTTAGACGTCCTTTACTTTGTTGTTGCAAGTTTTACGTGGCTGCTACGGGCTGAGCAAGAACCGTTCTTACCTACGCATGAAAAACCACAACGCGGTATAGTGATTGCTTTTTGATCTTCAGAAAGAACCCTGTTCATTGAATCCGATTCAACTAAAGTTGGAGAAACTAACACCCACCAGCCACCTGTGTGCGAAGCACGTCGGTAGAACTAGTCTCGCGTAAGCGTACGCGTAATGTCGGTCTAAGCCGCTTCATCCAACAATACCGCCGAATCAAAAAACAACTAGTGACGGAAAGCAATATGTATATACCCACGCCCACAACTCCTTTGTGTTCTACTCGTGCATATAACATCTACACATAAACCTGGCTCGGATGCCATTGTTGGGGAACGCGGTAATTTCAAAAAAAACTACGCACACGCAAGATCATGGTGATGCATAGCAATGAGAGGGAAGAATGTTGTCTACATACCCTCATAGACTATAAGCGGAAGCCTTATGACAACGCGGTTGATGTAGTCGTACGTCTTCACGGTCGACCGATCCTAGCACCGAAGGTACGGCACCTCCGCGATCTGCACACGTTCGGCTCGGTGACGTCCCACAAACTCACGGTCCAGTAGAGTGTCGAGGGAGAGCTTCCTCAGCACGACGGTGTGATGACAGTGATGATGATGCTACCGGAACAGGGCTTCGCCTAAGCACCGCTACGATATGACCGAGGTGGATTATGGTGGAGGGGGGCACCGCACACGGCTAAGAGCTCAATGATCAACTTGTGTGTCCATGGGGTGCCCCCTGCTCCCGTATATAAAGGAGGGAGGAGGAGGCCGGCCCTAGAGGGGGCGCGCCAAGTGTGGGGAGTCCTACTAGGATTCCCAAGTCCTAGTAGGATTCCCCTTTTCCTTTCCTGAGTAGGAGAGAAGAAAGAAGGAAAGAGAGAGGGAGTAGGAAAGGGCAATGGGGGGGCGCCGCCCCCTTTCCCCTAGTCCAATTAGGACCCATGGGGGAGCGTGCACCTCCTTCCCTTCCCAATAAGGCCCAATACTTCTCCCGGCGAATTCCCGTCACTCTCCGGTACTCCGAAAAATACCTGAATCACTCGGAACCTTTCCGATGTCCGAATATAGCCTTCCAATATATCAATATTTACGTCTCGACCATTTCGACACTCCTCGTCATGTCCTCGATCTCATCCGGCACTCCGAACAAACTTCGGTCATCAAATCACATAACCCATAATACAAATCGTCCCAGAACATTAAGCGTGCGGACCCTACGGGTTCGAGAACTATGTAGACATGACCGAGACTCATCTCTGGTCAATAACCAATAGCGGAACCTGGATGCTCATATTGGTTCCTACATATTCTACGAAGATATTTATTGGTCAAACCGCATAACAACATACGTTGTTCCCTTTGTCATCAGTATGTTACTTGCCCGAGATTCGATCGTCGGTATCATCATACCTAGTTCAATCTCGTTATCGGCAAGTCTCTTTACTTATTCCGTAATGCATCATCCCGCAACTAACTCATTAGTCACATTTACCGAGAGGCCCAGAGATACCTCGCCGATACTCGGAGTGACAAATCCTAGTCTCGATCTATGCCAACCCAACAAACACCTTTGGAGACACCTTTAGAGCATCTTTATAATCACCCAGTTACGTTGTGACGTTTGATAGCACACAAGGTGTTCCTCCGATATTCGGGAGTTGCATAATCTCATAGTCATAGGAACATGTATAAGTCATGAAGAAAGCAATAGCAAATGGGTCTTGTCCATCACATCATTCTCTAATGATGTGATCCCGTTCATCAAATGACAACACATGTCTATGGTCAGAAAACATAAACATCTTTGATTAATGAGCTAGTCAAGTAGAGGCATACTAGGGACACTCTGTTATGTCTATGTATTCACACATGTACTAAGTTTCCGGTTCATACAATTCTAGCATGAATAATAAACATTTATCATGATATAAGGAAATATAAATAACAACTTTATTATTGCCTCTAGTGCATATTTCCTTCAGTGATAGAAAGATATTGTATGTTCTAGAAACTGGAACACGTGTGTTATTCACAAGTATAATGTGTAAAGTAAGCAGATGGAATTCAACAAAATTAGAAGCAACACAATCTAGACATCATACATAACATGCAACCACATATAACAGTGCCAAGTTAGAGGGAGCACCTGTGATGGTGCACTAGGGGAGACGTGCTCATCATCAACACATCTACATTGAGTGACTATGCATGTCTTGTCTTGCAAATTATCTTGGGGGTGGAGGAGTAGAATCTATAGCGGCCCTCCGTTTGGAAGGAGCACCTTTATCCGATGCCTTGTTGATTTCCTTTCACTTTATTAATTTTGAATGGTAAACTAAAACTGACAAGAAAAAGAAATAAAATGCACTCTTCAGAACTCATTCGTGCATGATACTGACAATCACTACTTTGATGTAAGGCAAACACATGATACCATGATGGAATATGTACGAAAAATAGGACGGCATGGCATATTCACAACTGTTTGCGTAAACTAATCTATAGAGGCCCTCCGTTTGGAAGAAGCAATGCAACCTAGACACCACATGAAAGATGCAATCAATATGACTCTACCAAGTTAAAAGCGTCCCATCATAAATGGCATTTGAACAAATTAGAAGCAGCGCATGCTATAAATCACATGAAAGATGCAACTAATATCACACTGCATATACTAACGGTGTCTCGTCATATTGATTGATGCGGGATACAAAAAAAACAATAGTTTTATGTAAGGACATGCTTAATAGACAAATGTACTATGTACTAAAAACAGGAAGGCATGCCACATTAACAGGTATAATGTATAAACTAAGCACAATAGCACATGCAATTTAACCAGATTGGAAGAATTGCAATCTAGACACCAAATGTAACATGCAACCACATATTGCGCGGCCAAGTTAGAGAAAGCATCTGCGATGCTGGTGTAGGGGAAATGCGATAATCAACTACAGATCTACGTTCACTATCTTCATCTAGCCTTGCCATTTCTTGAGAATCATGTGTGGAGGCTAACGTTGTATCCTTTAAATGAGGATCTTTTCTTGAAGTAGTCCACTGGCCTGACTGCCTCATCATAAGTGATTGATGAGGGATACACAAGAACATTAGTTTGATGTAAGAACATGGTTAATAGACAGACGTACTAGTATGTACCAAAAACAAGAAGGCATGTCATATTCAAAAGTATAATGTGTAAGCTAAGCAGATGCAATTTAACCAAATTGGAAGGAATACAAGCTAGACATCCGGCTGGAGTGGTGAACATGATCATCTAGGACCTGAGAGCCTAGTGGGAGGCAGGCTGCTTCACCACCATCGTGGCTTTTTAGTTGGCTTCCAGGTGATACCTGTCTGTGCTGGCCTTGTCACTAGCTCGACTAGTGCCCTGACTAGCTATTTGTGTTCTTGTGCTCCCGGGATGGTGGTTCATGTAAAAAAATATCTTTCCTTATCTTAATAAAGACCGACTTCGGCCTTTCGAATACAAGCTAGACACGATATGCAACATGCAACCACATATGACACCCCAAAGTTAAAGCAAGCACCTGGGATGGTGGTTCACAGCAAGCGAGATCATCAAGTCCAGAGCTACGTTTATCGTCTCCATCTATTGAACATCCAGCCTTTAAAGCGCAGACACGTGTCTTGCCTGCCCGTGAAGAACGCAGGAGCGACTTCTCTCTTTTCTTTTCTGCTTTTGTCAAGGCAGGGTCTGAAATACCCTTGCATAAAAACACAATAGTGAGAGTATGGGTGAAGTGTGTGCAGAACTAGTGCACTGTAAAAGTAGCAGATAGGAGGTGGCTCAAAAATAAATGATAGGAGACTTATGATAGCTCTACAACATTGCATGGCAAACAAAATTAGATTCTACTCCGTATGATTTTGTAATATATGAGCACAGGGATGGCTAGGAAATGCAAGTACACCTCCAGCACACCACCACATGTGGTCCTATCAAAATAAGAGTCAACTGAAAGTAAATAGGCCAGTCGATTTTTTATGAACCATCTAATCTATAAGTAACGGGCAGATGGCCTTCGTCTACCTCCCGCCAATCACTGTTGATGATCTTTCAAGTTCACCCTAATTAAGATAACAACACCCGCCATCCTCTAGGCAACCCAGAGACAGGCTTTTGCGATACTCTATGCTGGGACAGACCTGTAGGTGAGCACAAGCACAGCCAACCTTCCACCTCTTTATACTTATGTTTAGCAGTGTACCTGGTCTTACTAGCGCCTCGAAGCGGGGATCCAATTTTACTACTTTAGAAAGTGAGAAGCCTTTGGCTTGATTTCTTATGTGGCTTCTTTATGTTTACCCACGCCACGGCTATTCAATAAAAGGATTGGTAGTTAGTTGCCTCGCCCTATTGGTTGTTGGTTTTCTTTCTCCTCTGCGTTCGTGAAAAGCTAGTATGCTCACGGAAATCGTCTAAAGGAAACTACTCGATTCCCGTAAGGGATAGGTACTTATTCCCGGCCGGCGGTATCAAGAACCCGGATAGTCAGTAGCAAACTCAAATCTGCAAGCGGAACAACTTGTTTCAAAGGCATAGGAGGTCGAACCATGGACCGGAGGTAGTAGAACGTGATCCGCACTGGTCAATATTGGATCAAACAATAGGGGACCATAGCACTGACCTTTTTTCAAGACAATAGGTATTGTTCCCTACCAAGACAAGGGACACTCTCAATGGATCCTGAACGCGCTGGGCATACCATAGTTCTTCTATGTGTCTTTATCGTGGCGGAAACAGAACAAGAGGGAAAGACCCGGCCGACTCGCCCATGGCTCAAGGGCGAGCCATACGAGAGTGAGTCGAATTCTATTTACGTTCTCGGTTTGGGCTCGAATTCATCTTGTTTTACTTTGTTGAGTGCTATCTGGTATTGACTTGCCCTTATTTTCCATCGACCGGGTAGTTAGTTAGGCCCCGCGGACAAGAAGTCCTATATACTAAAATAAGAGGGACTCCTTCCAGGCATCACCGTTAACGTGCTCTTTTGATATATTTCTATACCTTCCCCTCCCTTTCTTCGGTATCCGGGCCTACGCGAACAGCTGCTTGCTTATCGAAGAAGTCTGCTCACATGATTGGAATATGGTCCCGTATGCATGCCATTCTAGGACTGAGGTAGATCTGTTCCGCCCAAAATTGGAATGGGCGCTAGGGTTATGAACTTATAATCATGGAATCGACTCGATCATCAGATTATAAGTTCATTCCATACAATAAAATAAATAATATATGTACAAAAAATAAAGATTTTTCTCCCTCCGGCACCTTGAAGAACGATGGCACTAGATCGGGAAAGATGAATGACCAATGAGGACAGGACAATGGGGGAAGTTGGTAATAGAGAATACTCCCTTTTTCTTTGCTTTCTTGCCGTTCCAATCCCTCTAGTGGCTATACTGATTGACATAGGTAGCTTTCGTGTGACCGATGGATTTGAAGAAGGAACTCATTTTTTACTGATTCAGACCGTTTACCAGAAGAGCGGTACGGTTCAGAAGAGGTACTCATAATACATATATCGTTTAATGAATTGCCTGATCGATTACCAATTTAGTAAGCCTACCTATACCTCCTCAGGTTCCAGCCTACCTGCTCAACCCGCGGACCCAGTACCGAGCGTACTTACCTACTTAGACAAGAGGGATACTTATAGATCTCTATGAGCGTAAGGCAAAGTGGGCAAGACTACTTCCACAACTACATTTTCGCTTATGTAGGACCTGAATCACCAGCGACCACCTTCTCAGACCCCTGCCTCCGCCACCCCACCCCCCCCTCGACCTCACACCACCGCCGTGCTTGGCAGCGCCCCCCGGCCATCCCTTTAATCCTGGCTAACCTCCAGATCGGGCGCCAGCATCTCCTAGGCCCCACACACCCCTAAGATAAACACTGAGGCGCTGCTTCCCCAGCGTAATAGGCGGACTAGCGCCTGTTACGCCGGAGAATGCTTCCTTTAATTGGGAATCAACTGACAAGGAATTGAAATCCAAGGGGCAACGGACGTCTAGCTAAGGTGAAATAGTATATGAGGAGAAATTTTGTGCATCGCGAGTTACTAGGAACATCTAGTGTCAAGAAGAAGTGGTCAACTAGTGTCTTTTGTGGGATGAATACCATGCAAGCAGACACGTAATATTTGCACGAATAAGGGAATAGGAGTACCATTTCCAGTTGCCAGTGTTGGGTCCTCCATATGTCGCGGCGATTTTCTTGGTTTTGCCTAGGGAACTAATGTTTTGGAGGAGGGTCGAGCCTTGGACCAACCCATGGCCAAATTGTTGACTGTGTTGCGATGGCCGTCTGTCGTTGGAGGGGAAGCAGATCTGAGGCGGCGAAGGACGGTGTAGCGGGAACAGCTCCGGTGCGGTGGATGGTGGCGAAGTTGGAGTGGCAGCGGTGAGGCACAAGACGGCGTGGTTGAACTGGCTCGGGTACGGACACCTCGGCCTCGGCTTCAACTACTAGCCGTGGAGGGCGTTGTAGTTGCGGTTGCGATGGACGATGGTGTCGGGGTATCGGCTCCGGCGTGATGGAGGAGGGTGGCGGTTGATGGGTGGGATAGGGTGGCGGATGGAGGACGCCGGGGTTTAGCGGCTGGTGGAGAGATAGTTTTGGCGCCCACGGAGTACGAATGGGGAATCGGACGGGGGGCCGGGGGCAGGGGGAGCTAAGGGAGAACCATGTTTCGGTCTGGGACGCGCTTGTTTTTGTTTTTTTGAACAGATGGGACGCGCTTGTTTGAAATTTGGGGAAAGTAAAAACTTTGCCCCCCTCTTAAATAGTGAGCGGGAGCGATTTCGGTCGTGCGCATGTGTGCTTAGGCGGCCATTGTGTATGAATGTTTCTCGGCGGTGGTTGTGTGGTGTCTAGATGAAGCTACAATCCTACCCTGGTTTAGACCTTTGGACGTCGGGGCGCTAGGTTTCACAGGTCTGAGTTAGAAAAGTAATTTTCTTCTACCAAACATTGGTCTCACACGGTTTCGGGCATGTAGAGGCTCTTTTGGTGCTTCGTTCGAAATTTTGAAACAAAAGCATTCACGTTTAGAGTACTCTTGAACTTTGAGGGACCTAAATAGACAATATTAAATTTGACCTTGTATTTTGAAAACCTCATTAAATTATGCGCTTCTTTTTGAAATTTTGACACTTCAAAATCCTATAACTACAATTATTTTGGAATGGAGGAGTTAAATTTGAATCTATTTTGTACAAGACTATATATGCTATTATGTACAAATGCAGAGCAAAGATTGGTGCCCCCATAATTTAGGTATGATTTACAAATGCCATGATATCGAATCAAATAATTCAATGGACTTCATGTTGAATTCGAATTTTTTAAACCACCTTAAGTTGAATTCAAATGTATGCTAGTTCATTGCTAGCTGTTTATAATGTTCATTGTGTAACTTTTGTATGTATAATGTGCTTTACACACACAACATGGACTATACTCACGTTTATATTCGATTGCTAAAGCGATGCATTGTCTGGAGTTGAAAATACTAACTATGTGGATCAATTATGTCGAATAATAACATAGACATGCTAAAATTCGATAGAATATAGATGTCTGATGGATCAATGATTGTTCCTTACGCGTATTGCAAATATCATGATCCCATCCTAATATTTGGATACAATTTATATTTTTAATCAATGTATACATCAGTATTATACATGTAGTTTCACTCTCCATCGGTGGTCTCTCACACATGCTCACACACTCTCTCTCGAGGTGTCTATCTCGCAGACATGCTATCGATATAACCCCCCTCCCTCTCGTAACCATTTACGATTGTTTTCACTAACCTTTATCACAAGCACCCTTCCTCTCACAAGCATACACACGAGTATGATTCTAGCAGAGCATTATGTAGGATGCCCCTTAAAGTTAGGTTGGATGAATAGTAATATCAAAGATAAGGGGTTACCTTAGTCCGAGGACCTAGGGTTACAAATCCTAGCCGACTTTGTAAGTGGACACAGAGTCCTTCACGACTCTGCTATCTTTGTCTTGTATGACTAGTCGTCCATGGGTGTCCCTAAATGCGCCACGGGGCGACCAATGTGGCGCTGGACGGAACCGAACCAAGGGCCTCGCCTCGGCCCACTAGACATCACGTTGTGACACACCCTCTGCCCCCAGGTCTCATTATCCTCTCACACCCACACATACCAACACAGACACCACACACAAAAAATTCTCCTCGTGCCTCTATCCCCTCCCCCCTTGCATATACACAGTGAAGGGAATCTCTCACTGTGACATCATATTCGTATCTCTCTCTAGGCCTCTCTCATTTGTCATGCTATCTCTCCCACGCCCCCCCCCCCGTCGGCCCCTCTATCCATGCCTATATCGAATACGTAATACACACACATACCTCTCTAGGCCCTACCAAATACATCAACTACACATTCACATATGTTACATCACGTACCCCATTGATCTAAAAAGCCCTATCTTCATGTTTATTTCGCATACAACATTCCTTTTGAATACAGTGTGGCCAAAAAAATATTTTAGAATTTCTACATATATACAACATTACAAAGTTATATGGAGGAGTATGAACGTTAATTTGCACTGCATGGTGTCGACAATGATATTTATTCCGCACTATGAATTTTTATATTTTTATACCATATATAAAGTTAGTCATAATAAAGAGAAACGGAGAGCATCTCTCTCCCCATCGCATACACCCCCTCTACGCCCCTTTCACGTACGCACACAAATTATGTCCAGGTCCTCTAAAAGTAAGCCCCCAGCACATTGATGCATGTTTCATCTTTCTCTCGCGATATATACAGTGACAATCATTGTATTTGGAGCGAAAGCGCGATACGTACATTGGACTTCATAATCCACTCATTACGGTCACCATTTACGTTTTGTGGTTATTCTATAGTCACGGGCTCACTGCACCCCTCTGTATTTGCTCAAGACACGACTAGCTGACCAATTAAATGCTCCACGTGGCATCTCTAGTGTTGCATCACATTATCTCACTACCATTGGGCCCCCTGTCGGCGTGTATCTACTCTACACTCTTATAAAAAAGAGAGTTGGTGATGATGGTGTGCCTTCCATCCTGCAATATAGGCCGTCCGATTTATATCTGGTGGATAGGAAGGAAACTATGGCAATTTTGCAAAAAGGTACCCACATATCTCTCCACATTTGCAAATAAGGCCTTCCCTCTTCCGTCCTTTTCTCTCACAAGATAAACTACTCACACAAATGCATCTTGATGTTACGTGCAACGCACGAGCATCTTGCTAGTAAAAATGAAAACAAACGATAAAAAAATATTGTATGGTGGTTCGAAGTCATGACCGCAAGCACAGCGGACAACGTGGCCTTGTATTTGTGTGTTGAGTCGTCTGTTTTAACACACAGCAGTTGGTGTGGTGATTATACACACATGCACTCATGCTCAAGACCTACATGCATGCAACACTCACATGAACACATGCAGCCACGCACGCACACAACACTCACTGATATGTCTCCAACGTATCTATAATTTTTTATTGCTCCATGCTATGTTATCAACTGTTTTGGATGTTTATGGGCTTTATTATACACTTTTATATCATTTATGGGACTAACCTATTAACCCAGAGCCCAGTGCCAGTTTCTGTTTTTACCTTGTTTTAGAATATCGCGGGAAAGGAAAACCAAACGGAGTCCAATTGACCTGAAACTTCATGGAACTTATTTTTGGATCAGAAGAAGCCCAGAAGACTTGGAGTGCATGTCAGGGGATCTACGAGGAAGCCACGAGGCAGGGGGCGCGCCCTCCACCCTCGTGGGCCCCTCGTGGCCCCCCTGACGTATTTCTTCCGCCTATATATCTCCATATACCCTAAAAACATCCGAGAGCACAATAGATCAGGAGTTCTGCCGCCAGAAGCCTCCGTAGCCACCGAAAGCCAATCTAGACCCGTTCTGGCACCCTGCCAGAGGGGGAATCCTTCTCCGGCGGCCATCTTCATCATCCCGGTGCTCTCCATGACGAGGAGGGAGTAGTTCTCCCTCGGGGCTGAGGATATGTACCAGTAGCTATGTGTTTGACCTCTCTCTCTCTCTTGTGTTCTTGAGGTGGTACCATTTTGATGTATCGCGAGCTTTGCTATTATAGTTGGATCTTACGATATTTTCTCCCCCTCTACTCTCTTGTAATGGATTGAGTTTCCCCTTTGAAGTTATCTTATCGGATTGAGTCTTTCAAGATTTGAGAACACTTGATGTATGTCTTGCCGTGCGTATCTGTGGTGATAATGGGATATCACGTGATTCACTTGATGTATGTTTTGGTGATCAACTTGCGGGTTCCGCCCATGAACCTGTGACAGCCTGGTTTTGCCCTCTCTTATTTGTTTGAGTTTTCATTTGAATTTTTTTAAACTTGAAGTTTTTGAATCTTTTCATTTGGACTTAAGCACTTGGGCATCCTTGGCTTTCAACCAAGTGTTTCACTTTTCTCCCAAACCATCATTTCACTTCTGATCCACCTCAAAATAATCTTTGGAATATTTTTCTTAAATGAAAAATATTCATCTTCTCTCTAAAACCCTAAGCCAAATCTGTTTGCTCCAAAGCAACCCTAATTTTTATGGCTCAGAAAATTCTAAGAAAAATCACAAATATTCTAGGGACCCTAGGGCACCTCCCTAAGCAAAAATATTTCAGCACTTTTTGGAATATTTTTGCTACAGAAAATCTTTTCTGTTCTGGACAGAAATGGGGGTTTCTATAGCAACTACCATTTTACTTACTCCATTTGACCTGATCTTTCTTGTGCTTATTTACCTTAGTAACTCTAAGCTAGCCTCCAAAGCACAGCTTCAAACTCCCAGCCATTTGACCACAGTAACATCACAAAGTTACTGTCCAGAAACTTACCAGACTTGTAAAATTTTCTCTACTGCACCTGGATCCAAACCAAACCGAGGTAAACTTCAACACCACCGTGAACAACATGCCAGACATGAATTTTGGACGAAGGCTGGCCTGTGGAGAGAGTTCGCGCGGTGACCACGCGTGTCCTCGATGCCAGGCATGCGTGTCGACGCGCTCTGTTCGCGCGTGCTCGCTTCCCGCGACTGCCAAACCTAGCCAAAACTCGCCACCATCATCGTCTCGACACCCTTAACTCCACCCTGGCACTCGCCGACGCCGGAGCTCGCCGCAGCGAGCATGGGCAAGGTCCGGCCAGCCCAACAGTGCGGAGCACACTGTGCTCGTCGTCACCCCCTTGATCCTGTGCTCGTCTCCGCTCGCCAACAGTGGCCGTGTGATCTCCGTTGCCTTCTCCCCCTCTCACTGACGCCGCTCGTCGCCGGGCGCCGTGGAAAGGTGTCCACCGCGGAGCCCGAAGCACCCTCGCCGCTCGCCTATATATAGAGCCCCTCCCCAACCTCTCCGAGCATCCTCCAGCACTCACACACACTCCACGGTCAAGTAGGAAGCCGTAGCCCGGGCGGGCAGGCCTCGGGCCGCTGCCCCCAAGCTCGAGCTTGCCGGCGATCCCCTCTGGTAGCCGTGGCAGCTCCAGCCCCTCCCAGGCCTGGGCGACCTCTCCAGGTCCTCCGCCTCTCTCCGGTGAGGCCGTCTCGCCCGCTTGGAGCCCCTGGAGCGGTCTCTGCTCGTCGTCTTCTTCAACTACGGCGACCGCCTCGTTGAATCTCCGCTCGCGAGCTAGATTCCGATGTCGTCCGACCACCCCTAGCCATACTACGGGTATGGGCAGGTGCGCCTTGACCTCCTCTTGCCATCCCTCCCTCTCGTTTTAGCCAAAGAGTCCTCGTCGCCAGCGAGAGCTCCGGCGAAGCCGCGGCCATCTCTGTTTCTCTCTCCCTCTTCCCCCACCTGACTAGCGGCACCCGCTAGTCAGCCACTCAGTACGCGCGTGAAGCGGTATGAGTGGTGGCGTCCCTGGGCTTTACGCCTTCAACGTCACCCCCAGTCTTTTTCTTTTATTCAAATTCATTTGAATTTACAGAACACTTCAAACTGTTATAACTTTTAAACCATAAGTCCAAATGAATTGATTCTTTTTGCATTATGTTCTTTGAAAGAAAATCTAACAGCTCACTGAAGATGAGATTTTTCTGAGCTGTTTAGAATTTCTGGTGAATTTCAGAAGTGTTCTTGATATTTTCTTTTTGTGTTTAAAATTATTTTCAGAAGGTGAGGCTTGTCTTGAGGATCACGAGGAGGCTTGTGAACCTCATCTGCACTAAGGCAAGCCATAGCAACATCTTTATGATGCCATTTCAATATTTGTGATTTTCTCACTTGAATGAAATAATTTATCCTTGCATTTAAATAATTATTGAGTGATTTGCATTTTTTTAAATGTTGGATAGTTGTTATGCCTGATTTACAGAATAGTTGAAACTAGTTTAGTGAACAAAGCAAGTTAAGATTTATTTGAGGTGATGTTAGAAATAATTTTGTTATGCATGGTAGTTATATTGTTGCCTTCCTAAAATTGATAAAAATTTGTTAGAAGATATTCTGTTAAATATTCTGTTAGATCATATTACTTGTTTTACAGAAAGTTTGAACTTAATTTAGTGATAAAGAAAGTAAGAATTGTTGATAGTAAAATCTTTTGTTATGCATATGAAAAAGTTATCTCAGTTGCTTTCTTGCATAAGAAATTAATGGGACTTGTTGCAAAATATTTTGGTTAAGTTGTGAGTCATCTTGAGCTAGTAGAGTAACGTGAGTTGTTGACGGTTATGCTTGGTGTAAAGATGACATCGATCATTTTATTTTTATGATGCATGTGTTTTTTTGCATTTCATGGCATGCTATGACAGCGGTCATTGTTAGTTTAAGTTGAAACTGAAAATAACTCAACTTGAATACACCGTTGACTGGGTCATGGTGTCGCTGAATCGAGTTCTTTCTAGTGCAACCACATTTGCCTTTATGGGGGGCGTTGATTCGGTCCATTGACACGGCCTCTGGTCGGTGCCTCATTTTAGGGAAGGTTATGTCGTGTTTGCCCTGGCCTGGCAAGCAGACATAACCTTCTGTGCTCGTTGATGAGATTATGGTACCAATTTCCCCAAGTGGGAGTGTCCTCGAGTGGGAGTTTGACCACGACGGTGGTCGGGGTGTCTTTGGTAGACACGGGGCCACCCAGGACCAGCCCGGTGGGGATTTGGGTCGGAGTGGCCGGGAGAGTGCTGTGGCAATGGTGGGCTTTTGTCGGAATGTCGTTGGTCCCCCCGAATGGGAGTGCGAGGCCATGGGTTCCGTGGTGTGGGTACAGTGTGCTACCTCTGCACAGTGTATAATCTATCGATAGCCGCGTCCACGGTTACGGACACCTCGTAGTAGGTCCCACCATGAGTCAATGATTAATAAAAATTGCACACTAAACTGTAAAACTTTGCATTGTCGAGGATGGTAGAAAGGCCATCGAGAAATTTGGGACCAGATATTGGTCGGGGTTGTGATCGTCGTAAGGATCACAAGTCATGTTGTTAAAAACCACGTTGGTGGTGTGTTTTACCACGTTGGTGGTGTTTGTGATCTGAGGATGATCACGGTTGGTAAGTTGGCCTGAGGGATGTTCAAGTATGATCACAGCATGTTGACATATAGTGTTGCATTTTAATTGGTTAACTATCATGATATTGTTTGTCATTATGATTATGCTTTTTGTGAGCTTGCAAGTACATTCAATGTACCGACCTGGCGTGTCATGCTAGATTTCAGGAAAGTCTCGTTGGAACGGAGCGTTGTTCAAGTCTAGATCGTGTCCACATCGGTGTCCCTGTGATATGGAGCTTCCGCTATGACGTTATTCCGCTGCCATGTAGTTGTTCGGATCAAGGCCCCTTTATGTTCAATAAATAATGTACATATTGTTCAGCCGCACCGAGTGTGCCGCTTGGCCTCGACCGCTGTTGTAATATGAACTTTGTTCCGCTAGAATCAATAAAGCGGTTGTTTTCTGTACCAATATGTTGTGTGTTGCCAGAAGACATGGTCTCTGGGCTGGCAATGCAGGGTAAACTGGTCGCTCTGAGCTGGGGTGCCACAGAACATATGCATAGGGGTTGGCACACGTTTTCGTCGTGATTCTATGGTAGAAACTTTGAGGCACTCTTTGAGGTTCTATGTGTTGGTTGAATAGATGAATCTGAGATTTTGTGATGCATATCATATAATCATACCCACGGGTACTTGAGGTGACATTGGAGTATCTAGGTCACATTAGGGTTTTGGTTGATTTGTGTCTTAAGGTGTTATTCTAGTACAAACTCTAGGGCTGTTTTTGACACTTATAGGAATAGCCCAACGGATTGATTGGAAAGAATAACTTTGAGGTGGTTTCGTACCCTACCATAATCTCTTCGTTTGTTCTCCGCTATTAGTGACTTTGGAGTGACTCTTTGTTGCATGTTGAGGGATAGTTATGTGATCCAATTATGTTATTATTGTTGAGAGAACTTGCACTAGTGAAAGTATGAACCCTAGGCCTTGTTTCCGATCATTGAATACCGTTTACACTCACTTTTATCATTAGTGACCTTGCTGTTTTATAATTTCAGATTACAAATACCTTTATCTACCATCCATATACCACTTGTTTCACCATCTCTTCGCCGAACTAGTGCACCTATACAATTTACCATTGTATTGGGTGTGTTGGGGACACAAGAGACTCTTTGTTATTTGGTTGCCGGGTTGCTTGAGAGAGACCATCTTCATCCTACGCCTCCTACGGATTGATAAACCTTAGGTCATCCACTTGACGGAAATTTGCTACTGTCCTACAAACCTCTGCACTTGGAGGCCCAACAACGTCTACAAGGAGAAGGTTGTGTAGTAGACATCAAGCTCTTTTCTAGCGCCGTTGCCGGGGAGGTTATCGCTTGAAGGTATCTTTAGATCTTACAATCGAATCTTTTTGTTTCTTGTTTTAGCACTAGTTTAGTTTATAAAAGAAAACTATAAAAAAAATGGAACTGAGTTTACCTCATACGCTTCATCTTTTTAATATCTATCGTGAGAATAAGGATTCCGATAATTGTGCTCAAGTCTAGAAGAAGAATGCATTAGATGTTTGGCACTAAATATTTGAATGATGAGCATGATTTCAATGTTGTTAGTATGAATTCCTTGAATATCCATGGTACTAATGATGATTGCACTAGTTATGATGAAAATGTCTGCTATAAACATGTCAATTTTTGTGGAGTACATTGGGTTTGCAAGTACACACCAAATAGGGAAGATAGATATTGCAAGAGGCATAAGTATTTAGAAACTAAATTGTTGCAAGAAAGTCTTGATGATTGTGCTGAAAAATTCAATATTTTTCGCACCCCTTGTGAACTTTTCAATGAACATGGTCATTTAAATCTCCAATGCAAATTGTTTCATGACCGAATCGTATCCAAAAGTTGTGATAATTTGATTACCCTTGAGCATCATAAAGAGCATAGTCTTCTTTTGGGGTATGAGGAAATGAAACGTATTACTGAGGGTATTCCAAAGTTTAATCTTGATAGATTTCTTGATTTTGATCTAGAGAAAATTTATATCTGTTGTGCGGTGAATTGTACTGAAAATCCTTACGTTGCCAACTACATAAAGAAAAGAAAAGAAATAGAAGATGAAGAGAATACTAATGAAAGGGAAGAGACTTCCCAATACCCTCCTATTATTTCTTATGATGAATCAGGTAATGAGGAGGAGCCTCCTATTCAACCAATCTCATTAATAAGGAGCTCCAAAAAGAGGATTGAACCCACACATGATGTGGTGAAGAAGAAGAAAAGAAAAATGAAGAGAGGTAAAAAGATATCTCTACCAAATAATTCTGCTCCTATTAATATTGTTCCTCATGAAAATATAATTGTGGAAGATAATGATACTTCTTACGATCTTGAAAATCTTTTTGGCACTTGCTTGGAAGAATATGATAATTGCTATACTATTGGTGCTATCTATACAATTAATGATGAGAATGATTATGCTTATGATATGAAAAGTCCCAAGCTTGGGGATGCTATGTTTGATGAAGATGATGTTTTTGAGAATATATTTGCTGCAATTAATGTTTGTCCCAAGCTTGGGGATGCTACGCTTAATAAAGATGATATTTTTAGTCTCCCAAGTTTTGATATGCAAATTTATAATGATGATAACATGCCTCCTACCTATGATGATTATTGTGATGATACTTATGCTATAGAAAGTAGTGATTATATTTATAAAACTTGTCATGATTATGATTACCCCTTTTCTGAACATTACTCTTTGAATGTGGAAACAATTTATAGTATTCGAGTCTCTTATGATACTCCCACTATTCCGAATTAGAAGAATTTTGCTTATGTGGAGAGTAGTAAAATTTCTATGCTTGTAGATCATGAAAAGAATGCTTTAGGTTCTGGTTATATTGTTGAATTCATTCATGATGCTACTGAAAATTATTTTGAGGGAGGAACATATGCTTGTAGGAATTGCAATAATATCAAGTTTCCTCTCTATGTGCTTAAAGTTTTAAAGTTATGCTTGTTCTGCCTTCCTATGCTAGTTGATTATTGTTCCCATAAGTTGTTTGCTCACAAAATCCCTATGCATAGGAAGTGGGTTAGACTTAAATGTATTAGAAATATTCTTCATGATGCTCTCTTTATGTTTCAATTCTTATCTTTTATGTGAGCATCATTGAAATCATCATGCCTAGCTAGGGGCGTTAAACGATAGCGCTTGTTGGGAGGCAACCCAACTTTGTTTTTGTTCCTGTTTAGTAATAAATATTTCATCTAGCCTCTGTTATCATTGAGTTTTTATGTTTAGTTAGTGTTTGTGCCAAGTAGAACCGTTGGGAAGGCTTGGGGAAAGTCTTGTTGATCATGCTATAAAAAACAGAAACTTTAGCACTCACGAGAGTTGCTGCCATTTTTTATTGGAGAGTGATATTTAGTTAATTATTTTTTAAGATGATTAATAGATAAATTAGTCAGGTCAAGCAATTTATTTTAGAATTTTTGGGGTTCCAGATCTTTCGCTAGCTACAGATTACTACAGACTGTTCTGTTTTTGACAGATTCTGTTTTTCGTATGTTGTTTGCTTATTTTGATGAATCTATGGCTAGTAAAAGAGTTTATAAACCATAGAGAAGTTGGAATACAATAGGTTTAAAACCAAGATAAATAAAGAGTGAGTTCATTACAGTACCTTGAAGTGGTGTTTTGTTTTCTTTCATTACAGTACATGTGAATGACACCGAGGCTTTGTCCCAGGAGGACCCAGGCCAAGGGGGGGAGATTGCCAAGGTGGCGCCAGGAGGTCAAACTTCAGGGGCCGGACACATGGGAGAGAAGGCTCCCATGGGTGTCGTCGGCGGGAGCCATCTTGAATCTGGCCCCCAGCCGGACGCAATTCCGGAGACCAATATGGCTCCAGAGTCAGGCATGCGGCCTCCCTTGGCTAGCGGGGGTGTACCTGTTCCACCGGCAACCTCTGTCCAACCAGAGGTGCTGGATACTTTATTGGCGGAACTGAAAAGCGCCTCCATTGTCGATGAACATCGTGCCCTTATGGGTGCGGTGATTGAGAAGATTTAGTCTGCGGAGAGTGGACTGAATGAAGCCTGTATTAGCCTTATAATAGGCTTTGAGGTATGTTTTATGAGGTTTCGAAGAGTGTCACGGTATAGATGGTAGCCCCTGATACACTGTTCGGTGAGAGAAAGAACCGTACAGAGTGTCAAATCTATGCTCGCAGGAGACTCACTTGATGACATTTACCTCTCTTTTTTATAAACAGGCGTCTGTAGTGACTGCTGCCTCTCATACTGCGGAGGTCTCCGGACTAAATCAAAGTCTGCGGGCTCATTGTGAGAAGCACGAGGCCAGGGTTTTTGAAGCTGAGTAGGAGCTTCAAGAGGTCGCGAAAAGATGCGAGGCCTTGGAGCAGAGTCTAACGGAGAAAGAATCCAAACTTGCCAAGGCTCATCAGGCCGCATGCGATGCCCAGGGGGAAACCCAAGGTGCCCTGTAGGAGATCCAAGAGGCGAGGAAGATCGCGGTGGGTAAGGCTTGTTCCATGTAAGGCAAGTATTTGGGGAGAGAATCATGTTTCTAATCTTTAGTTCGTATTTCTCTAGGGATATTTGCGGAGCTGCCACGCAGCATATCTGATGCCGCACAATTCTACCGAGCCGAAGAAAGGAACACTATGGATAAGCTCTTTTGGTCACAGTATCTGGCACCAAATTATCTGGTGCCTTTTGCCGATCAACTGAAATAGCTGATCGAACTGCAGAAGGAGGCTGAGCTAGCCATGAAGGATTTGATTATCCGGCTATGGCCCGCTGAGCCGATTTCAGGCAGCTACTTCTGGCTCGTGAAGCGGCTCGCGAGTTCCTGCCCTTGGCTGGTCATCGTGAAGCGGTCGGTCTGTATAGAGGGTCCGTGAATGGCCTTCGCACGCGCAAAGGTGCACTGGGGGAGATGGATGCTGAAAAGCTAGTGACCGAGGGACCGCCGGAGGGAAAGGAGCATCGCAAGCCTGAGTTATATTATGAAAGTGTCCTGAAAGGATCCTGCCTTGCGGTGGAGCAATGAACCAAGGTCATTTCCATGAATATAATCATGTTGTCCTTTGTAATGTTGAACAAGGTCATTTCTATTATTTATTGCATGTTATATGAAAGTTTATCCTCCTGTGCGGCCGTTTTATACATTAATGCTGAGAGTTGGCCAGTCGTCGGCTTCTGCCCCGACGTAGGAAGTACGGCGGTGTTCAAGATAAATCTGATCAATCTTTATCCCAGTTTTGGGTCCTTCGAAGGAGGTGTTGAGCACAACGAACCAGGCGGTCGGACTATAGGGCTTTATCACTCTCACTTAGCCATAGGGCTTTGTCACTCTCACTTAGCAATCGGACTAGTGTTCGGAAGACTGCACGACGGGCACTTTAAGCACCTGATCGGACGAAAAGCCGATCCATCGCATGTTGCATTGGTTATGGCATTATGCGGGATAAATCCTTAAAGATTTTACAACCTCTCGAACAGCTGACCAGCTCTCGCTATATCATGACAGTCAGTTTTTGGCTTTCTGTACTGAGGTGCTCGTCCGGAAGAACCGGGACACAATCGCAGTAGTTCTCCCTGTGCTGCCTTAGCCGATATAGCGGAACGTAAGCCAGCAAAACATGGGAGCCGGGCAAACCCAACATTTGACTCAAGACATGATTCGGAGCTAAAGCATATAATGCTATAAGTTCGGGGTGCCGAACTACCATGAAGGTGTTCGGACTTTATTGACGTATTATGGGTAAAACGAAGCCCCTGGCATATTGAAGGCATATCACGGTGTACGGATGCCATTTGACAAAAGAATTTCAATAAGAGATAACGGAAGATAAGCGTCATATAAATCCACATGTTGTATTTGAATAATACGTCGATGCGTATGAGTACATGTAAAGTAATAAAAAGAGAAAGTGACTGCGGAACGTACTGAGACCAGGCAGGAAGAAGCTGTGTGCGGACCCGGAGTGCAGTCGGATGGTCATCGAGGGGAATATCTAAGGGTTCCCTTGCGCGTTCGAGCTGCTTCCATATCGTCGGTCCTTGCCTGGGAAAAAATGAACCTACACAGAAAATGCAAGATGTGTTTGTGTGCCGCGGAGCGGTTGAGCCGCGGTGTGTGGCATGTCCTGGCCTTCGCCAGAGTGTTTAATTGAGCTCTGGACGAGCCGGGCTATCCTGCCGCGAAGTAGTTCGGAGTCCTTTGGCGGTGTCCGGGAGCTTGGCCGTCGACTCGAGGTTCGATTGAAAGGTGCCACTCATTGCTTCTGCTGTCAAAGCAGCGGTATATTCTTTGGTACCGAGGGGGAGTTCGGCCTTGCCATTAACCGTGATGACGCCGCGCGGACCAGGCATCTTGAGCTTACGGTAGGCATAATGTGGCACCGCGTTGAATCGAGCGAACGCGGTTCGTCCGAGTAGTGCCTGATAATCACTGCGAAAGGGGACGATGTCGAAGATTAACTCTTCGGCACGGTAATTCTCCGGTGATCCGAAGACTACCTCAAGGGCGATGGAGCCTGTATAGCTGGCCTCCACACATGGTATAATACCTCTAAAGGTGGCTTTATTGGGCTTGATCACCGAATGATCGATGCCCATCTTGCGCACGGTGTCCTGGTAAAGAAGGTTTAGACTGCTGCCTCCGTCCATAAGGACTCGTGTGAGGTGGAACCCGTAAATTATTGGGTCGAGGACTAGTGCGGCTGAATTTCCCTGATAGGTGTTAACCGGATGATCCGTGCGGTTGAAGGTGATCGGCCCTAGTTTATATTCTGGGACGACTGGTTCCGTTAAGTCAACATCCCTAAGGGTGCTCATCCGGTCCGGGTTGGGAATGTGGGTGGCGTTTTACCACATTCACAATTTGGATTTGCGGGTGAAATTTCTTTTGTCCTCCTGTATTTCGTGATCTGGGCTCCTCGTCGCTATCATCGCTTTGAGACCCCTTCTCTTTGTTTTCGGCACCTGACCTGCCGGCTTGTTTGAAGACCCAGCATTCTCTGTTGGTATGATTAGTTGGTGTTCCTGGGGTGCCATGAATTTGGCATAGACAGTCGAGTATGCGGTCCAGACTGGATGGGCCCGAATTGTCATTTTTGAATGGCCTTTTCCGCTGACCGGACTTAGAGCCACTAAATCCGGCATTGACTGTCGTATCTTCAGCGTTTCCACCATTTTTGTGACGCTTGTTTTTGTTGCGTCGGGGTTTGTCATTGCTATCTCTGGCCTCTGATGTGCCAGGATTGCTTGCTGTGTTCTTGCTACGGGCCAACCAACTATCCTCGCCCGCGCAAAAGCGGGTCATGAGTGTCGTGAGGGCTGCCATGGATTTTGGCTTCTCTTGGCCGAGATGTCGGGTGAGCCACTCGTCACAGATGTTATGTTTCAAGGCCGCTAGGGCTTCGGCATCCGTACAGTCGACAATTTGGTTCTTTTTAGTTAGGAACCGAGTCCAGAATTTCCTGTGTGACTCTCCGGGCTGTTGTGTTATGTGACTTAAATCATCAGCATCCGGTGGTCGCACATAAGTGCCCTGGAAGTTGTCCAGGAATGCGTTTGCCAGGTTCTCCCAACTTCTGATGGAGTTTGTCGGCATGCTATTCAGTCAATGCCAAGCCAGTCCTTTGAGTTTTAGTGGGAGATATTTGATGGCGTGTAGGTCATCCCCGCGACCCATGTGAATGTGGAGGAAGAAATCCTCTATCCATACCGCGGGATCTGTAGTACCATCATATGATTCAATGTTCACGGGTTTAAACCCTTCTGGGAATTCATGATCCATTACCTCATCAGTGAAGCATAGGGGGTGTGCGGCGCCTCTGTGCCAGGATATATCACGACGTAGTTCGTACGAGTCTTGTCCGCTGTATTCGGCTCGGCCGGATTTTCTTTTAGTATATCCGGCGTGACGGTCGTTGGCACACGTTGGGGTGCGCCCCCATGATCCGTAGATCGATCTTGTATGTCCTGCTATGTTTTCCAATACATCTCGCAGGTCCTGCGTGTAGCCTCGGGCCTTGGTGTTTTTGTTTGACAGGCGACGGGGTGCGGGCTGGACTTCGGGCTGAGACGCCATTTTGTCTCGGCCACGAGGTGGCCGGTCAGCCGCATCATACGCTGGTAGTGTAGGCTTTAATGCTTCCTCCTCGAGTTGGGGTCACAACCTGCACTTTGGGTAACTTTTGGTTGGGCGCTCGAGTTCGTATTACTCTGCTGCCAGGACCTTGGTCCATCTATCCGCTAGCAGATCTTGATCAGCTTGAAGCTGTTGTTGCTTTTTCTTCAGGCTTTTTGCTATGGCTATAAGCCGGCGCTTGAAGCGCTCCTGCTCACCGGGATCCTCAGGCACGATGAATTCTTCGTCACCGAGGCTCTCCTCGTCTTCGGAGAGGGGCACATAATTGTCATCCCCTGATTCTCCATCTGTCGCCTGTTCCTTACGGCTCGCTTGCCCATCCTCCTTCTCGAAGCCTGGCTGGAGGGGATTGTCTTCATCTTCGGCACTGTCCGCAGCGTTATTGTCTCTTGTGCCGATATCACTGCTTTTGCTATGGCGGGTCTTAGAGCAGCGTCGATGACGTCGGTGCTTAGATTGCTTCTTGAGGAGATTATCCTCCATTGCCTTATTGCCATTGCTTTCTTTGGGGGTGTCCACCATGTATATATCATATGATGAGGTGGCTGTCTAGCGCCCTATGGGCGGTGGTTCCTGTTCTTCTCCTGCATCGTCGTCCATACTGTTGACGTCTTGGGAGCCGAAATCAAGCACATTGGTTAGGTCGTCAAAAGTAGCTATTAAGTGGGCGGTGGGTGGGGAATGAATTTCGTCGTCCGCTTCCCACTCAAGCCGGACATAGTTCGGCCAAGGGTCTCCTAACGGGGAGATAGACCTTAATGAATTTAGCAAGTCGCCCAAGGGCGAGCGCTGAAAGATATCCGCGGAGGCAAACTCCATGATCAGTGCCCAGTCAGATTCGATAGGCACGGACGCAAGCGGTTCGGGGCCTATGGCCAGGGATGAATCCAAGGGTACGGTAACACAGGTCTCATAGGAGGTGAAGTTAGTATTCGGCTCTATCGCCGCTGAGTGTGCGGCCTCCGTGGCGGGGTCCATCCACCCGTCCTCGGACGGCACGATCTGCTCCGGATTGGGGGCCGGAGTAGCCACAGGTGTGATCTCTCAAACACTGTCCGACGGCAGAGCTAAGTCATGCTTGTCGTGACTGTGCGGCGCACCTGACATGGGTTCGAATCCGTCGAAGATCAAGTCTTCGCGGATGTCGGCAGTATAGTTCAATATTCCAAACCTGACCTGATGGCCAGGGGCGTAGCTCTCGACCTGCTCCAGATGGCCAAGCGAGTTGGCCCGCAGTAAGAAGCCGCCGAATACGAAGATTTTTCCGGGGAGAAAAACCACACCCTGGATCGCATTGTTGCCGATGATCGAAGGAGCCATCAAGCCTTTATCGTGACGGCACAGTGGAACTCTCAATGAAAGCACCAATGTCGGTGTCAAAACCAGCGGATCTCGGTTAGGGGGTCCCGAACTGTGCGTCGAAGGCTGATGGTAACAGGAGGCGGGGGACACAATGTTTACCCAGGTTTGGGCCCTCACGATGGAGGTAATACCCTACTTCCTTCTTGATTGATCTTGATGATATGAGTATTACAAGAGTTAATCTACCACGAGATCGTAGAGGCTAAACCCTAGAAGCTAGCCTATGATTATGATTATTCTACGGACTAAACCCTCTAGTTTATATAGACACCGGAGGGGGCTAGGGTTACATAGAGTCGGTTACAAGGGAGGAGATCTAGATATTCGAATTGCCAAGCTTGCCTTCCACGCAAAGGAGTGTCCCACCCGAACACGGGAAGAAGTCTTCAATCTTGTATCTTCATAGTCCAACAGTCCGGCCAAAGTATACAGTCCGGCTATCCGAGGACCCCCTAATCCAGGACTCCCTCAACCGTACTACGCTTTTCTCTCTGTAGGCCCTCCAAAACTACGTCTCTACACGTTCTCGCATGTTACATCTAACAAATATGCAATAAAGCACTACTACTACACTCTAACACAATAAATCATATGTGTTTTTAGTTTTACTAGATCTCATGTTGTTACTTAATTATTCAGTTTGCATACATTAAAATTGCCTTTGAAATGTATGGCCAATATCATCTACTGCGCGGAAAAAATCCCGCCCTTTCCTATTTAATTAGGTATGTATCGATGGATCGTGCAAAACAGCAAAACTATAGTAGTACTACAGTACAAGTAACAGTTCACTGAGCTGCTGTGTCATGTACTCCTCCATCGTAAGAGTGGAGCACTCGCTTTCATAAATGTTCTAGTCCCTTTTGCCGACATGTGGGGCATCAAGCTACCGAGTCCACGTGCCATACCGAAATACAGTGCGTAGCAGCAGGGGTGAAGCACCCTAGTCATGGCGCCAGCGTAGTAATGAGCAATGAGGCGTCAAATCACAAAGCTGCACCTTTCCTGCAGTTAAGTTGGAGGGAGAAGTATTAATGCTAAAAAAAGAAGTTGGAGGGACGAAGCAACCATCATTTCACTCATTGCTGAATCCACTTCTCCCTCATCTTCTTCAAGTTAACCACGTGTTGCTTTTGCCGTTGTTCTGCCTCAAGTGGGACGCGGATCGGCTTGGTAAAGCAATGACACGTGGGACCGCATGTTAGCAAACCGCGAGGCCAACGTCCTCTAAAAATAAGAAACCTCCCCCGCCATCCTGCACACGGCTCACATAAATGAAACGCGCTTCGGCTTGCCTCTTCACTGACATGAGGGACTGGACTTGGACTTGGAGAAACCAACTGTCGGTGTCATAACCGGCGGATCTCGGGTAGGGGGTCCCGAACTGTGTGTCAAGGCCGGATGGTAACAGGAGACAAGGGACACGATGTTTTTACCCAGGTTCAGGCCCTCTCGATGGAGGTAATACCCTACTCCTGCTTGATTAATATTGATGATATGGGTAGTACAAGAGTAGATCTACCACGAGATCAAGGAGGCTAAACCCTAGAAGCTAGCCTACGGTATGATTGTTGTATATGGAGTTGATTGCCTACGGACTACAACCCTCTGGTTTATATAGACACCGGATAGGGTTAGGGTTACATAGAGTCGGTTACAATGGTAGGAGATCTTGAATATCCGCATCGCCAAGCTTGCCTTCCACGCAAAGGAAAGTCCCATCCGGACACGTGACGAAGTCTTCAATCTTGTATCTTCATAGTCCAGGAGTCCGGCTGAAGGTATAGTCCGGCTACCCGAACACCCCCTAATCCAGGACTCCCTCACCAACCATGCGCCCACCGCGCAGCGAAAATCCTCCGCCCAATTCCCAAATTCAACCGCCCTTCGGCCAACTAGACAATAATATTCCCCAAACCCCCCTCCCCCCAGTCCCCTCCACTCCATTTGCTCCGCCAAAGCCGCCCTCAACGCCGCGCCGATACATCGACGTTGCGGTTCATCGAGGGGACGCACGGAGATCATCTCGCTCCCACAATACGCTCTCGTAGACTACCGTCCTCTAGTGGCACCGCCACCACTAGCGACGTTCTTGTGGAGATGCACGGCGGTCAGCGCCGCCATCGCTGGCGATGTTCGTGTGGAGATGCACGGCGATTAGCTTCTGCCACGGTACGTGCATTCTAGATTGAGGCCCCATGCATGTCGGTGTAGCGCTAAATGTTAGCTGGTAGACGCTGTTAATCTCACTGTTTGCCGAAATAGCTTACAGTCAATATGCTCTGCTTAAGAAGCTTCCTTGCCCTGATCTCTAGTCAATCTACTTAGCTAGATTGAAGGAAATATGCCCTAGAGGCAATAATAAAGTTGTTATTTATATTTCCCTATCTCATGATAAATGTTTATTATTCATGCTAGAATTTTATTAACCGGAAACTTGATACATGTGTGAATACATAGACAAAACAAAGAGTCCCTAGTATGCCTCTACTTGACTAGCTCGTTAGTCAAAGATGGCTAAGTTTCCTGACCATAGACATGTGTTGTCATTTGATGAACGGGATCACATCATTAGGGGAATGAAGTGACGGACAAGACCCATCCATTAGCTTAGCATAATGATCGTTAAGTTTTATTTCTATTGCTTTCTTCATGACTTATACATATTGAACTAGGTATGAGGATATCGACGATCGAATATTGCTATTGCTTTCTTCATGACTTATACATATTGCTAGGCCCCGTGGACTTACGGAACGAGTAAAGAGACTTGCCAGTAACGAGATTGAACTAGGTATGAGGATATCGACGATCGAATCTTGGGCAAGTAACATGCCGACGACAAAGGGAATTACGTATGTTGTTATTGCGGTTTGACCGATAAAGATCTTCGAAGAATATGTAGGAACCAATATGAGCATCCAGGTTTCGCTATTGGTTATTGACCGGAGATGTGTCTCAATCATGTCTACATAGTTCTCGAACCCGTAGGGTCCGCACGCTCAACGTTCGATGAGGGTTTATATTATGAGTTATGTGTTTTGGTGACCGAAGATTGTTCTTAGTCCCAGATGAGATCACGGACATGACGAGTAGTCTCGAAATAGTCGAGAGGTAAAGATTGATATATTGGACGATGGTATTCCAACACCGGGATGGTTTCAGAGTGGTTCGGGTATTTTTCGAAGTACGTAGGGGTTAACAGAACCCCACGGGGAAAGTATTGGGCCTACATGGGCCATAGGGGAGAGGGGAGGCAGCCCACAAGGGGTGTTCGCACCCCCCCTCTCACAGGGAGTCCGAATTGGACTAGGGGAGGGGGCGCGCCCCCTTTCCTTCTCCTCTTCCCTCTCCCTTCCCCTTTCCCCCTCGTAAGAAAGGAAGGGGGCCGAATAGGACTTGGAGTGCTATTCGGTTTCCCCCCATGGCGCGCCCCCTCTAGGCTGGCCTCCTCTTCCCCTCCTCCTTTATATACGGGGGCAGGGGGCACTCCAAAGCGCAACAGTTGTTCTCTTAGCCGTGTGCGGTGCCCCCCTCCACAGTTTACTCCTCCGGTCATAGCATCGTAGTGCTTAGGCGAAGCCTTGTGCGGATCACATCACCATCAACGTCACCATGTCGTCGTGCTGACGAAACTCTCCCTCAACCCTCTACTGGATCACGAGTTCGAGGGACGTCATTGAGATGAATGTGTGCTGAACTCGGAGGTGCCGTACGTTCGGTACTAGATCGGTTGGAACATGAAGACGTTCGACTACATCAACCGCGTTGACCTAATGCTTCCGCTTTCGGTCTACGAGGGTATGTGGACACACTCTTCCCCCTCTCGTTGCTATGCATCTCCTAGATAGATCTTGTGTGATGGTAGGAATTTTTTAAAATTGAATGCAACGTTCCCCAACAGTGGTATCTGAGCCAGGTTTATGTGTAGATGATATGCACGAGTAGAACACAAAGAGTTGTGGGCAATCATAGTCATACTGCTTACCACCAACATCTTACTTTGATTCGGCGGCATTGTTGGATAAAGCGGCCCGAACCAACCTTACATGACCACGTTCATGAGACCGGTTCCACCGACAGACATGCGACTTGTTTTGCATAAAGGTGGCTGGCGCGTGTCTGTTTCTCCAACTTTAGTTGAATCGAGTTTGACTACGGCCAATCCTTGTTGAAGGTTAAAACAGCACACTTGATGAAAAATCGTTGTGGTTTTGGTGTGTAGCTAAGAACGGTTCTTGCTAGAAGCCCGTAACAGCCACGTAAAACTTGCAACAACAAAGTAGAGGATGTCTAACTTGTTTTTGCAGGGCTTGTTGTGATGTGATATGGTCAAGACATGATGTGATATAAGTTATTGGATGAGATGATCATGTTTTGTAAAAGTTATCGGCAACTGGTAGGAGACTTATGGTTGTCGCTTTATGGTATGAAATGCAATCGCCATGTAATTACTTTACTTTATCACTATGCATTAGCCATAGTCATAGAAGCAATAGTTGGCGAGACAACAACGACGCTACGATGGAGATCAAGGTGTCAAGCCGGTGACGATGGAGATCATGACGGTGCTTTGGCGATGGAGATCAAAGGCACAAGATGATGATGGCTATATCATGTCACATATTTTGATTGCATGTGATGTTTATCTTTTATGCATCTTATTTTGCTTAGTTCGGCGATAGCATTGTAAGATGATCCCTCACTAAATTTCAAGGTATAAGTGTTCTCCCTGAGTATGCACTGTTGCTGTAGTTCGTCGTGCCGAGATACCACGTGATGATCGGGTGTGATAAGTTCTACGTTCACATACAACGGGTGCAAGCTAGTTTTGCACGTGCAGAATACTCGGGTTAAACTTGACGAGTGTAGCATATGCAGATATGGCCTCGGAACTCTGAGACCGAAAGGTCGAACATGAATCATATAGTAGATATGATCAACATATAGTGATGTTCACCATTGAAAACTACTCCATCTCACGTGATGATCAGACATGGTTTAGTTGATATGGATCACGTGATCATTTAGATGACTAGAGGGATGTCTATCTAAGTGGGAGTTCCTTAGTAATATGATTAAATTTAACTTTAATTTATCATGAACTTAGTACCTAGTAGATTTTGCATATCTATGTTGTTGTAGATCAATGGCCCGTGCTACCGTTCCCTTGAATTTTAATGCGTTCCTAGAGAAAGCTAAGTTGAAAGATTATGGTAGCAACTACACGGACTGGGTCCATAACTTGAGGATTATCCTCATTGCTGCACAGAAGAATTACATCCTGGAAGCACCGCTAGGTGCAAGACCTGCTGCAGGACCAACTCCATGCGTTATGAACGTATGGCAGAGAAAAGCTGATGACTACTCGATAGTTCAGTGTGTCATACTTTACGGCTTAGAATCAGGACTTCAAACACGTTTTAAACATCATGGAGCATATGAGATGTTCCAAGAATTGAAGTTAATATTTCAAGCAAAGGCCCGAGTTGAGAGATATGAAGTCTCCAACAAGTTCTAAAGCTGCAAAATGGAGGAGAATAGTTCTATTAGTGAACACATACTCAGAATGTCTGGGTACCATAACCACTTGACTCAGCTGGGAGTTAATCTTCCTGCTGATAGTGTCATTGATAGAGTTCTTCAATCTCTGCCACCAAGCTATAAAGGCTTCGTGATGAACTATAATATGCAAGGGATGGAAAAGACAATTCCCGAGCTCTTCACAATGCTAAAGGCTGCGGAGGTAGAAATCAAGATGGAGCATCAAGTGTTGATGGTTAACAAGACCACTAGTTTCAAGAAAAAGGGCAAAGGGAAGAAGGGGAACTTCAAGAAGAATAGCAAGCCAGTTGTTGCTTGATGTCTACTACGCAACTTTATTCTTGTAGACTCGTGTTGGGCCTCTAAGCGCAGAGTTTTTTAGGACAGTATGGCGGTAGCATTATAAGATGATCCATCACTAAATTTCAAGGTATATGTGTTCTCCCTGAGTATGCACCGTTGCCACAGTTCGTCGTGTCGAGACACCACGTGATGATCGGGTGTGATAAGCTCAACGTTCACATACAACAGGTGTAAGACAGTTTTGCACGTGCAGAATACTAAGGTTAAACTTGACAAGCCTAGCATGTACAGACGTGGCCTCGGAACACTGAAACCGAAAGGTCGAACGTGAATCATATAGTAGATATGATCAACATAGAGATGTTCACCATTGAAAACTACTCCATCTCACATGATGATTGGACATGGTTTAGTTGATATGGATCACGTGATCATTTAGATGACTAGAGGGATGTCTATCTAAGTGTGAGTTCTTTAGTAGTATGATTAATTGAACTTAAATTAATCATGAACTTAGTACTGATAGTTTTTGCTTACCTATGTTGTTGTAGATCAATGGCTCATGCTACCGTTCCCTTGAATTTTAATGCGTTCCTAGAGAAAGCTAAGTTCAAAGATGATGGTAGCAGCTACACGGACTGGGTCCGTAACTTGAGGATTATCCACATTGTTGCACAAAAGAATTACATCCTTGAAGCACCGCTAGGTGCAAGGCCTGCTACAGGAGCAACACCAGACGTTATGAACATCTGGCAAGCTAAATCTGATTACTACTCGATAGTTTAGTGTGCCATGCTTTATGGCTTAGAATCGGGACTTCAAAGACGTTTTGATCGTCATGGAGCATATGAGATGTTCCAGAATTTGAAGTGAATATTTCAAGAAAATGCCCGAGTTGAGAGATATGAAGTCTCCAACAAGTTCTATAGCTGCAAGATGGAGGAGAACAGTTCTGTCAGTGAACACATACTCAGAATGTCTGGGTACCATAACCACTTGACTCGGCTAGGAGTTAATCTTCCAGATGATAGTGTCATTGACAGAGTTATTCAATCGCCGCCACCAAGCTATAAAGGCTTCATGATGAACTATAATATGCAAGGGATGGAAAAGGCAATTCCCGAGCTCTTCGGGATGCTTCAGGCTGCGGAGGTAGAAATCAAGAAGGAGCATCAAGTGTTGATGGTTAACAAGACCACTAGTTTCAAGAAAAAGGGCAAAGGTAAGAAGGGGAACTTCAAGAAGAATAGCAAGAAAGTTGCTGCTCCCGAGAAGAAGCCCAAGTCTGGACCTAAGCCTAAACCTGAGTGCTTCTACTTCAAAGGGGCTGGTCACTGGAAGCGGAACTGCCCCAAGTATTTGGCGGATAAGAAGGATGGCAAAGTGAAAGGTATATTTGATATACATGTTATTGATGTGTACCTTACTAATGCTCATAGTAGCGCCTGGGTATTTGATACTGGTTCTATTGCTTATATTTGCAACTCGAAACAGGGGCTACGGATTAAACGAAGATTGGCTAAGGACGAGGTGATGATGCGCGTCGGAAATGGTTCCAAGGTTGATGTGATCGCCGTCATCACACTACCTCTACATCTACCTTCGGGATTAGTTTTAGACTTGAATAATTGTTATTTGGTGCCAGCGTTGAGCACGAACATTATATCTAGATCTTGTTTGTTGCAAGACGGTTATTCATTTAAATCAGAGAATAATGGTTGTTCTATTTATATGAGTAATATCTTTTATGGTCATGCACCCTTGATGAGTGGTCTATTTTTGTTGAATCTCGATCGTAGTGATACACATATTCATAATATTGAAGCAAAAAGATGCAAATTTAATAATGATAGTACAACTTATTTATAAGATGCCAATACTGCAAAGCCGTATCTGAGATCTCTTTGAGAGAGATTTCAGTCTGGTTATGGTAATGCAAGTTATGTTGGTTCGTCGAGTCCAACCTTGCAAATGTCGGCCCCTCCGCATGTGGGAATTCAACCCGGAAGGACCACGTGCTATTCAACATTTCCTCGGCATGACGCACAAAGAGATGTGCAAATCGTTCTTCGGACCCGAAATAGAGTGTCCAGACACCACCGAGGACGTGGGCCTGAGCTGCAACCGCCCCGCTGCCCAAGTAAGTAATCCCATGCCGAACCTGCTGTCCTTTTATTTATCATGGTATCATTCTAAAGAGCCGCCTTTTGACCAGGACTGGATAACAAAGGAGATGATGATTAGGTGTTTGGCCCCCTTCCTGAGAGCTTGGACAATCCGGTACTGGACAAGATGATTGAGCCGGCGCCTTATCCAGTGTCCTCAAAGGAAGATGATGGGGGGGAATAAAGAGGGAGAAAGCGGGCCTTCTTCGCTATTTATTCCAACTGAGGGAATGAGCGCCTCCGCGAAGGAGGATACCCAAGGGGAAGAATCTGACATTCTCTCTCCCCGAAAACTTAGGCTTCCAAACGGGAGAAGAAATCTCCGGTAGAGGGTCCTGCCTCGGAGGGTATTCTTAACGCACAATGTCCGCGCGGGGATCAGCCCTCTACTGAGCTGTAAGTAATCGAAAATTACTTAATAGTGAAAACATCCTACCTTACTTCCAAAGAAAATAACTGATGCTTATAAATTGTAGTCCGGATCGCAGCCCTTCTCAACAGAGCTCATCTTCGGGGGATCTTCTTCCGGAGATGACGGAGAGTGAAACGCCTCCCCCGGACGCCCCGGCTCAAGAAGCGGGCGACCTTGAAGTGTCGTCGCGAAGGGTATCTCCAGATCCACTAGGGCCAGAGGATAACCCTTTGGCTGCCCGGAGTCCCCAGTATCCGGCTCCTAAGGAGAGCGACCGCAAGGGTCCGTACAGTGTGCGGTCGGACGCGCTGAAGGATCTTCTGGGGCAAGGTGCCGTCTCGGAAGCGCATCGTACGCTAATGGGTACAGTAATTGAAAGGATTTCATCCGTTGAAAGCGGTTTGCATGAAGCCTTTATGAGACTGCTGAAAGGCTTCGAGGTACGTGAAATAATGTATGTTTTTAACAGTATCGCATATGTTAGATATGCCCTATGCAGATGGTAGCCACTGAGACTCTTGTTATCGTCGAAAACGGCGGCAAACAGAGGATCATAGTCCCAGGTAATAACCAGACCGCCTTTAAGTGCGGGTGGCTGAAGCTTCGGTGGCTAGCCGGACTGATGGGTTTGCCGAGCTAAAGCGGCAACTTGATGCGGCAGATGCCGACATCGTGCTTGTCAACAAGCAGCTTGACGAAGCACAGGGTGAGTGATTTTTCTGGTGATCGTCACATAATAAGAGTAGCATGATGCCAGTATCTTTAGTATGTTGTGACTGCAGATCGAGCTACCACTGTGGAGACCCTTCGGGCGGAGCTTGCCCGAGCCAAGGAGCAAGCAAGGAGTAGCAATGCGGCCGCTTTAAAGGTGGCCAAAGAATTAAGGGCCGAACAGGCCGCGCATTGTGAGAGCAAGGAAAAAATAGCCAAGATGGCTGTAGAGTTAAAAGATGCTGCTGACCGTTACCAGCTTCTTGAAGAAGAAAACCGGGCAAAGGCGACGGACCTGGAGAAGGCCCGGGTGGCTGCCAAGGAAGCCCACTCCAAAATTAAAGCAACGAAGGAGGAGCTGAATCAAGCTGCAGATATCGTGTCTGGGAAGCCCTTCTTGTTGTGGACTAAGCTCGGAGATCCGAAGTATGCTCCTCTAGACCGGCTATGGAGTTCTGCAGATGCGTACATGGATTTGGCTGCAAGTGTTGCTGATGCGGCTGAGTACTTCAAGGATCAGAAAGGTCCCGAAGTGGAAAAGTTGTTCTGGTCATAGTTTCACGCTCCAGTCCGTCCGCTGCTGTTGAATGAGCGATTGGCCGAGTGGGCCGAGCTCCATAGGTTGTCCGGACTTGCCATGAGGTCCGTTGTGGATCACCTGTGGCCGGGATGGCCAAGGCCGAATAGCTACTTTAGCTTAGTGCAACAATGCATTGGTGTTGTGCCACGCATCGATGCTATAAAGAGATCGGCGTGCATAGAAGGTGCGCGGATGGCCTTTGCCCGTGTAAAGACATACTGGGCAGAGATGGAGGCCACCACTGTTGCGACATAGGGTTCGACCGTAGGCCGAGTGGCTGCCGAGCACTACTTTGAAGAAGTTCTTGAAGGCGCTCGTTCGATAGAGGCTAAGTGCTCGAAGAATATTATTTTCCACTGACATGTATTCCCATTGTACAAACAATGTTTTATTGAATTATCAAGGTTGTATTTATACTTTTGCCTGAAAGTACTATGATGCCTCCTGTGCAGCCGTTTATGTATACATGTGTATAACCTGAAAGTTTGCAGTCGTCGGCTTCCGCCCCCATGCATATAATGAGGGGGTGTTCGCAAAAGATGCATATCCACACCTGATCTAACGTCTTGGTCCGTTAAGGAGGTGATAGCACAGCGAACGAGGCAATCGGACTATATTGCTTTAACACTTTCACTTCGCCATAGGAGTTTGACAGTGGGGCTACTATATAGCCCCTGGTACTTCTGCGCTCGTCCGAATACGGGTCGCGTACGTACATGACCGGGAAACAGCCCTTCGTTAATGCGGAGGAATCCCGAAGATTCCGATGAGTCATTCAGTGGTTGACCAGTCTCCCGCTATATCATGACACTCAGTTTTCGGCTTTCTCTACTAAGGTGCTCACCCGGATGAACAAGGGCACAATCGCAGTAGTTCTCCGAGTGCTACCTTAGCCGATATAACGGAACGTAAGGTACCAAAACGTGGGAGCCGGGAAAACCGAACATTTGACAAAAGACATGATTCGGAGCTGATGCGTATAGGGCCAAACTCGCGACGCCGAACACTCCCTAAGGTGTTCGGTCTTTATAACATATACCGGGCTAAACAATGCCCTTAATAAGAAACCCCATATGTCCAGGTACGCGCAAAATTCTGGCGTGGCCACATGCCAATAACGCCAGCATCCTTCTCGGTTGTGTGGAGTATCCGGAGGATGTGAGCAACAAGAGACAGTAAAAAAGGTTTACGCAGGGTCTTAATCTAAAAAGAAACCTTTGGGCGGGTCCCTGCTGCACGTCTGCGCCTGTATCTCCATTGTACCGTGTCCTGGACGGGTGTAGCACATTTGTCATGTGCAAAAGGAAAGGACTTAGGTGAAAGTTGCCATGCCAAAAAGAAGAATTTGTTATTGTCAGTGAACTATCAATATTCAAGAGAAGCCTAGTTGAGCCGGGCTGGCCCTGATTACATGCGGGAAGCCCCTGGTGTCGTTTTATGAGGGTTCGAAAACCAATCTCATGTATATCTGATGGAACGCCGGATTCTTCTAACCGTGCCCGTGGTCTTGACGACCTGCCATATTTTCTGGTTGGTGAGGCCGTCTAGTTCGCGGCTGTTAGAGCCGCCGCGTCCTCTTCCGTACGTAAAAACGTTCGGTATTTCTGCTAACTGTGATGATGCCGCGTGGACCGGGCATCTTGAGCCTGAGAAAAGCATAATGCGGTATTGCATTAAAACGAGCGAAAGCCCCCTTCCGAGTAGTGCTTGGTAATCACTTCGGAATGGAGCGATGTGAAAAGTTAACATTTCGCTTCGGAAGTTACCGAGAGAACCGAATATCACCTCTGGTAGTAGACAGCCCGTATAGCGGGCCTCTTGGCCTGGTTTTACTCCCTTGAAGGTAGTATTACTGTGGCTTATTTGTGTCAGGTCTATCCCCATTTTGCGGAGTGTGTCCTGATATATCAGATTTAGATCACTGCCACCGTCCATGAGGACCCGTGTGAAATGGTACCCATTTATTATTGGGTCTAACACTAAGGCCGTCAGTCCTTCGCGCCGGATATTTATAACGTGATCCCTACGATCAAAAGTGATTGGGCAAGACAACCAGGGGTTGGACCTAGGAGTGACGGGCTCCATGGCGCGTGTGCATCAGAGTGCATGATTGCTTCTCCTCTTTGTCACATGGATCACGTTTACTATTTTAACCTCTGGTGGGAACTTTTTCTGTCCTCCGGCGTTTTGCTGGTGAGGTTCATCCACGTCTTCGCTTGGTGTCTCTTCCCCTTTGTGTTTGGCGTTTAGCTTACCAGTCTGCTTGAAGACCCAACATTCTCAGTGGGTATGATTTGCAGGTTTGTCTGGGGTGTCGTGAATCTGACAGAGTTTGTCAAGAATTTTGTTTAGGCCAGATTGTCCTTCTTTGCTGCCTTTGAAAGGCTTTTTCCGCTGACCTGGTCGGGAGCCCCTGAATCCGGCGTTTACCGCCGTGTTATCTGGGCTACCTTCTTTATTTCGACGCTTGTTTTTGTTGCATCGTGGTTTACCATTGCCATTCCTTACTTCAGATGTGCTTGGGTCGATGGTGCTGCTACGGGCCAACCAGCTGTCCTCGCCCGCGCAAAAAAGGGTCATGAGGCTTGATAGGGCTGCCATTGTTCTCGGTTTTTCTTGATCGAGGTGTCTGGCTAGCCATTCGTCTCGAACGCTGTGATTTGGTTCTTATTGGTGAGGAACCTGTTCCAAAGCTTTCGCGTGGACTCTCCGGACTGTTGGATTATATGACTTAAATCGTCTGCATCCGGAGGTCGGACATAAGTCCCTTGAAAATTGACCCGAAAAGCGTCCTCGAGCTCCTCCCTACTTCCAATTGAGTTTTTGGGGAGGCTTTTCAGCCAGTGCCGAGCTGGCCCTTTAAGCTTGAGGGGCAAGTATTTAATGGCATGGATATGGAGGATGAAGTCCTCTATCCACGAGCCATATGAATATGGAGGATGAAGTCCTCTATCCAGACTCCAGGGTCTGTGGTTTCGTCATACGCCTCTATGTTCACCGGTTTGAATCCCTCCGGGAATTCGTGATCCAGCACCTCATCAGTGAAACATAAGGGGTGTGGGGCACCCTTGTATTGGGATGCGCCATGGTGTTCAGACGGTTGTAGTATTCGGGGTTGGTTGTGTACCGTAGCGCGCTTCCTAGATCCATAGATAGATCTGGTCGCGCCGGATTTTTGACGCAAGTTCTCATGTAGATTGTGTGTTGACTTATGCGTGACTTTGTTAGCCGCTCTATCGCGTTCACAGGGTGGTGGATCCGGCCGGTTGGTCGTATCACTTTTTGGCTGTATGGGCTCTAAGGCCTTATCGTCGAATTCCGGTAATAGCTTGCGCTTTGGATAACTATTTTTGTGGTAACTTCCACCATACTTTGTTACTTTGTTACACTTGCTGTTGAGCGTATCTTGTGCAACCTTGAGCCTTTGCTTCTATTTCTTCAGGCTCCTCGCTGTGGCAATAAGCCTTCTGCGGAGGTTCTGTTGCTCCAAGTGTGTTTCCGGGATGATGCGTGCATCTTCGTCCGGACTGTTTTCTTCCCTAGACGGGGATTGATGAGGCTTATCTTTGGCGTCATCATGTTCGGACGTCGGATCCGTACTATGTTTGCAGTTTGCATCTTCATCGTGTTCTGCCACCGGGTGGTGCAGTTGTCGTTTCTTCCGGAGTCACGTGGGCTATTATTTCCTATTGCGCTGTTATCGCTGTTTTTGCTATGGCGGGACTTAGAGCGGCGCCGCTGACGTCGGCGCTTGGGTTGCTTGGAGGGTGCATCCTCCGATGTCTCTTCGCCATGCGCTCTCTGGGTGCATCCACCATGTATACGTCATCTGATGAAGTAGCGGTCCAGCGCCCTATGGGCGGTGGTTCCGGTTCGTCTCCTGCATCATCGTCCATACCATTGATGTCTTCAGGGTCGAAGTCGAGCATGTCGGTTAAGTCGTCGATAGTGGCTACTAAGTGGGTGGCGGGTGGGCAGCGAATTTCTTCGTCGGCCGCATCCCATTCTAGCCGGACATAGTTCAGCCAAGGTTCTCCTGTCAGGGAGAGAGACTTTAATGAATTTAGCACATCTCCGAAAGGTGAGTGCTGAAAGATATCCGCGGAGGTGAACTCCATGATCGGCGCCCATTCGGATTCGACGGGCACGGATGTGAGCGGCTCGGAGTCCGTGGTCGGGGATAAATCCAATGGTTCCGCGCCGCGGCTCTCGAAAGGGGTGAAGTCAGGATCTGGCTCTGTCGCCGCTGAGAGTGCGGCCTCCATGGCGGGGTCTATCCCTCCACTGTCGGATGGCGCGATTTGCTCTGGATTAACGGCTGGAGTAGCTGTGGATGCGATCTCCTGAACACTGTCCGACAGCAGAGTTACGTCTTGCTCGTCGCGACTGTGCGGCTCGTACGACATGGGCCCGAATCTGTCAAAGATCAAGTCTCCGCGGATGTCGGCCGTGTAGTTCAAGTTTCCAAATCTGACCTGAAGGCCAGGGGCATAGCTTTCAATCTTCTCTAGATGGCCAAGCAAATTGGCCCGCAGTGCGAAGCCGCCGAATACGAAGATCTGTCCGGGGAGGAAAGCCTCACCCTGGACCGCATCGCTAGCGACAATCGAAAGAGCCATCAAGCCTTATGGTGACGACACAGTGGAACTCTCAATAAAAGCACCAATGTCGGTGTCAAAACCGGCGGATCTCGGGTAGGGGGTCCCAAACTGTGTGTAAGGCGAATGGTAACAGGAGGCAAGGGACACGATGTTTACCCAGGTTCGGGCCCTCTCGATGGAGGTAATACCCTACGTCCTGCTTGATTGTTCTTGATGATATGAGTATTACAAGAGTTGATCTACCACGAGATCAAAGTGGCTAAACCCTAGAAGCTAGCCTATGGTATGATTGTCTATTGTCCTATGGACCAAAACTCTCCGGTTTATATAGACACCGGAGGGGGGCTAGGGTTACACAAGGTCGGTTACAAAGGAGGAGATATACATATCCGTATTGCCTAGGTTGCCTTCCACGCCAAGTAAAGTCCCATATGGACACGGGACGAAGTCTTCAATCTCGTATCTTCATAGTCCAACAGTCCGGCCAAAGGATATAGTCCGGCTGTCCGGAGACCCCCTAATCCAGGACTCCCTCAGTCATATTGGTGTAAAGCGCATGAAGAAACTCTATGTTGATGGGATTTTGGAATCACTTGATGCTTGCGAACCATGCCTCATGGGAAAGATGACTAAGACACCGTTCTCCGGAACAATGGAGCGAGCAACAGACTTGTTGGAATAATACATACTGATGTGTGCAATCCAATGAGTGTTGAGGCTCGCGGCGGGTATCGTTATTTTCTGATCTTCACAGATGATTTGAGCAGATATGGGTATATCTACTTAATGAAACATAAGTCTGAAACATTTGAAAAGTTCAATGAATTTCAGAGTGAAGTGGAAAATCATCGTAACAAGAAAATAAAGTTTCTGCGATCTGATCATGGAGGAGAATATTTGAGTTACGAGTTTGGTCTTCATTCTAAACAATGCGGAATAGTTTTGCAACTCACGCCACCTGGAGCACCACAGCGTAATGGTGTGTCCGAACATCGTAACAGTACTTTATTAGATATGGTGCGATCTATGATGTCTCTTACTGATTTACCACTATCGTTTTGGGGTTATGCTTTAGAGACGGCTGCATTTACGTTAAATAGGGCACCATCTAAATCCATTGAGATGACACCATATGAATTGTGGTTTAGCAAGAAACCTAAGTTGTTGTTTCTTAAAGTCTAGGGTTGCGATGCTTATGTGAAAAAGCTTCAGCCTGATGAGCTCGAACCCAAATCAGAGAAATGTGTCTTCATAGGATACCCAAAAGAAACTGTTGGGTACACCTTCTATCACGAATCCGAAGGAAAGATATTTGTTGCTAAGAATGGATCCTTTCTAGAGAAGGAGTTTCTGTCAAAAGAAGTGAGTGGGAGGAAAGTAGAACTTGATGAGGTAGTTGTCCCTTCTATCGAATTGGAAAGTAGTTCATCACAGAAATCAGTTCCAGTGATGCCTACACCAATTAGTGAGGAAGCTAATGATGATGATCATGAAACTTTAGATCAAGTTACTACCAAACCTCATAGTTCAACGAGAGTACATTCCGCACCAGAGTGGTATGGTAATCCTGTTCTGGAAGTCATATTACTAGACCATGATGAACCTACGAACTATGAGGAAGCGATGATGAGCCCAGATTCCGCGAAAATGGCTTGAGGCCATCAAATCTGAGATGGGATCCATGTATGTGAACAAAGTATGGACTTTGGTTGACTTGCCCGATGATCGGCAAGCCATAGAGAATAAATGGATCTTCAATAAGAAGATTGATGTTGATGGTAATGTTACTGTCTACAAAGCTCGGCTTGTTGCTAAAGGTTTTCTACAAGTTCAAGGAGTTGACTATGATGAGACCTTCTCACCCGTAGGGATGCTTAAGTCTGTCTGAATCATGTTAGCAGTTACCGCATTTTATGATTATGAAGTTTGGCAAATGGACGTCAAAATTGCATTCCTTAATGGATTTCTTAAATAAGGGTTGTATATGATGCAACCAGAAGGTTTTGTCGAACCTAAAGGTGCTAACAAAGTGTGCAAGCTCCAGCGATCCATTTATGGACTGGTGCAAGCCTCTCGGAGTTGGAATATACGCTTTGATAGTGTGATCAAAGCATATGGTTTTATACAGACTTTTAGAGAAGCCTGTATTTACAAGAAAGTGAGTGGGAGCTCTGTAGCATTTCTAATATTATATGTGGATGACATATTGTTGATTGGAAATAACACATAATTTCTGGATACATAAAAGGATACTTGAATAAGAATGTTTCAATGAAAGACCTCGGTGAAGCTGCTTATATATCGGGCATCAAGATCTATAGAGATAGATTGAAACGCTTAATTGGACTTTCACAAAGCACATACCTTGATAAAGTTTTGAAGAAGTTCAAAATGGATCAGTCAAAGAAAGGGTTATTGTCTATCCTAAAGGTGCTAACAAAGTGTGCATGCTCCGGCGATCCATTTATGGACTGGTGCAAGCCTCTCAGAGTTGGAATAAACGTTTTGATAGTGTGATCAAAGCATATGGTTTTATACAGACTTTTGGAGAAGCCTGTATTTACAAGAAAGTGAGTGGGAGCTTTGTAGAATTTCTAATATTATATGTGGATGACATTTTGTTGATTGGAAATGACGTAGAATTTCTAGATAGCATAAAAGGATACTTGAATAAGAGTTTTTCAATGAAAGACCTCGGTGAAGTTGCTTATATATTGGGCATCAAGATCTATAGAGATGGATCAAGACGCCTAATTGGACTTTCACAAATCACATACCTTGATAAAGTTTTGAAGAAGTTCAAAATGGATCAAGCAAAGAAAGGGTTCTTGCCTGTGTTACAAGGTGTGAAGTTGAGTCAGACTCAATGCCCGACAACTGCAGAAGATAAAGAGAAAATGAAAGTTATTCCCTATCCTTCGGCCATAGGTTCTATCATGTATGCAATGTTGTAACGGGACCAAATGCATACCAAAAAATCTTGAGGGACCAAGTCTATACTTGAGGGACCAAAAAATCTTGAGGAACCAAGTCTATCCTTCGGCCATAGGTTCCTCTAGTGGTATTCTCTACAAGCACTGAAATTATCGGTAACAGATAGCTTTGTGATAAGGTAATTTGTAACGGGTAACAAGTAACAAAAGTAAATAAGGTGCAGCAAGATGGCCCAATCCTTTTTGTAGAAAAGGACAAGCCTGGACAAACTCTTATATAAAGGAAAACGCTCCCGAGGACACATGGTAATTATCGTCAAGCTAGTTTTCATCACGCTCATATGATTTGCGTTCGGTACTTTGATAATTTGATATGTGGGTGGACCGGTTCTTGGGTACTGCCCTTCCTTGGACAAGCATCCCACTTATGATTAACTCCTCTTGCAAGCATCCGCAACTACAAAAGAAGTATTAAGGTAAACCTAACCATAGCATGAAACATATGGATCCAAATCAGCCCCTTACGAAGCAACACACAAACTAGGGTTTAAGCTTCTGTCACTCTAGCAACCCATCATATACTTATTACTTCTCAATGCCTTCCCCTAGGCCCAAATAATGGTGAAGTGTCATGTAGTCGACGTTCACATGACACCACTAGAGGAAAGAAAACATACGTCTCATCAAAATATTGAACGAATACCAAATTCACATGACTACTTATAGCAGGATTTCTCCCATGTCCTCGGGAACAAACGTAACTACTCACAAATCATATTCATGTTCATAATCAGAGGAGTATTAATATTCATAAAGGATCTGAACATATGATCTTCCACCATATAAAACAACTAGCATCAACTACAAGAGTAATCAGCACTACTAGCAACCCACATGTACCAATCGGAGGTTTTGGAACAAAGATTGGATACAAGAGATGAACTAGGGTTTGAGATGAGATGGTGCTGGAAATGATGTTGATGGAGATTGATGATACGTCTTTGTCGTATGTACTTTTCCAAACACTTTTGCCCTTGTTTTGGACTCTAACTTGCATGATTTGAATGGAACTAACCCAGACTGGCGTTGTTTTCAGCAGAATTGCCATGGTGTTATTTTTGTGCAGAAATACAAGTTCTCGGAATGACCTGAAAATCAAGGGAGATTACTTTTGGAATATATAAAAAATACTGGAAGAAGAATCCACGTCGGGGGGCCCACACCCTGTCCACGAGGATGGGGGCGCGCCTACCCCCCTGGGCGCACCCCCTGCCTCGTGGGCCCCTTGATGCTCCACCGGCATCCACCTTGACTCCATATATTCACTTTTGGGGAGAAAAAAATCAGAGAGAAGGATTCATCATGTTTTACGATACGGAGTCGGCGCCAAGCCCTAAACTCTCTCGAGAGGGCTGATCTGGAGTCCGTTCAGGGCTCCGGAGAGGGGAATCCGTCGCCATCGTCATCATCACCCTTCCTCCATCACCAATTTCATGATGCTCACCGCCGTGCGTGAGTAATTCCATCGTTGGCTTGCTGGACGGTGATGGGTTGGATGAGATTTAACATGTCATCGAGTTAGTTTTGTTAGGGTTTGATCCCTAGTATCCACTATGTTCTGAGATTGATGTTGCTATGACTTTGCTATGCTTAATGCTTGTCACTAGGGCCCGAGTGCCATGATTTCAGATCTAAAACTATTATGTTTTCATGAATATATGTGAGTTCTTGATCCTATCTTGCAAGTCTATTGTCACCTATTATGTGTTATGATCCGTTAACGCTGAAGTGACAATATCGGGATACTTACCGGTGATGACCATAGTTTGAGGAGTTCATGTATTCACTATGTCTTAATGATTTGGTCTGGTACTCTATTAAAAGGAGGCCCTAATGTCCCTTAGTTTCCAATAGGACACCGCTGGCACGGGTGGGTAGGACAAAAGATGTCATGCAAGTTCTTTTCCATAAGCACGTATGACTATATTCGGAATACATGCCTACATTACATTGATGAACTGGAGCTAGTTCTGTGTCACCCTATGTTATAACTGTTGCATGATTGATCACATCCGGCATAATTTTCCATCACTGATCCATTGCCTGTGAGCTTTTCCTATATTGGTCTTCGCTCATTAACTTTTCCGTTGCTACTGTTACGATCACTATAAAACCAAAGATATTACTTTTGCTACCGTTACCACTACTATCATATTACTTTGCTACTAAATACCTTGCTGCGGATATTAAGTTTCCAGGTGTGGTTGAATTGACAACTCAGCTGCTAATACTTGAGAATATTCTTTAGCTCCCCTTGTGTCGAATCAATAAATTTGGGTTGAATACTCTACCCTTGAAAACTTCTGCGATCCCCTATACTTTTGGGTTATCAATTGACTGCCTCTCGATGAGAGGATCGATGGTGATGATGATGGCTATGATTTCCCCCTCCCGGAGGGATGTTTCCCTGGCAGAACAGCTCCGCCGGAGCCCTAGATTGGTTCCGCCAAGGTTCCGCCTCGTGGTGGCGGAGTTTCGTCCCATGAGCTTGCTTATGATTTTTTCCACGGTGAAAGACCTCATATAGCCAAAGATGGGCACCGAAGGCCTGCCAGGGGGCCCACAAGGCATGGTGGCGCGCCCCACCCTCGTGGATGGTGGTTGGCCCCCCTCTGGTGCTTCCTTCGCCCAATATTTTTTATACATTCTGAAACTGACTTATGTGGAGTTTCAGGACTTTTGGAGTTGTGCAGAATAGATCTCTGACATTTGCACCTTTTCCAGCCCAGAATTCTAGCTGTCGGCATTCTCCCTCTTCATGTAAACCTTGTAAAATTAGAGAGAATAGGCATAAGTATTGTGACATAATGTGTAATAACAGCCCATAATGCAATAAATATCGATATAAAAGCATGATGGAAAATGGACGTATCAACTCCCCCAACCTTAGACCCCGTTTGTCCTCAAGCGGAAGCCGATATCAAAAATATGTCCACATGTTTAGAGATAGAGGTGTCGATAAAATAAATACGGACATGAGGGCATCATGATCATTCTTAGGACAAGAACGTATATATATTGTCATATGATTTCTTATGCTAAAGTAATAATTCATTCACAATTTCAAGTATGAATCAGAAACTTCATTGAAAACTAATAAACTATAATCTCAGTCATTGAAGCAATTGCAATTTATCATAACACCAGAAAGAGACAATGTAAGAGCTTTTCAGCAAGTCCACATACTCAACTATCATTTAGTCTTTCACAATTGCTAACACTCACGCAATATTTATAGGTGCGAAGTTTAAATCGGACACAGAGAAAGATAGGGTTTATAGTTTTGCCTCCCAACCTTTTACCTCAACGGTAATGTCAACAATAATAGTTCATCATTATGCAACTCCCATTTACCGGAGGAACACTTTGTGTGCCACCAAATGTCACAACGTAACTGGGTCATTATAAAGGTGCTCTACAGGTGTCTTCGAAGGTACTTGTTGGGTTGGCGTATTTTGAGATTAGGATTTGTCACTCTGATTGTCGGAGAGGTATCTCTGGGCCCTCTCGATAATGCACATCACTTAAGCCTTGCAAGCATTGCAACTAATGAGTTAGTTGCAAGATGATGTATTACGGAACGAGTAAAGAGACTTGCCGGTAACGAGATTGAACTAGGTATTGAGATACCGACGATCGAATCTCGGGCAAGTAACATACCGATGACAAAGGGAACAACGTATGTTGTTATGCGGTCTGACCGATAAAAGATCTTCGTAGAATATGTAGGAGCCAATATGAGCATCCAGGTTCCGCTATTGGTTATTGACCGGAGACGTGTCTCGATCATGTCTACATTATTCTCGAACCCGTAGGGTCCGCACGCTTAACATTACGATGACAGTTTCATTATGAGTTTATATATTTTGATGTACCGAAGGTTGTTCGGAGTCCCGGATATGATCATGGACATGAGGAGGAGTCTCGAAATGGTTGAGACATAAAGATCGATATATTGGACGGCTATATTCGGACACCGGAAGTGTTTCGGGTGATTTCGGAGAAAACCGGAGTGCCGGAAGGGTTACCGGAACCCCCCGGGGAAGTATTGGGCCTTAGTAGGCCTGAGGGGACAGAGAGGGCAGCAGCCCAGGAGGTGGCGCGCCCCCTCCCATGAGGAGTCCGAATTGGACTAGGGGAGGGGACGCGTCCCCTCTTTCCCTCTCCCTCTCCCTCTCCCTCTCTTTCCTTCCCCCTTCTCTCTTCCTAGTTGGACTAGGAAAGGGGAGTCCTACTCCTACTAGGAGGAGGACTCCCCCCTCCTTAGCGCGCCCCAAAGGCTGGCCGGCCTCTCCCCCTTGCTCCTTTATATACAGGGGAAGGAGGGCACCTCTAGACACACAAGTTGATCTTCGTGATCGTTCTCTTAGCCGTGTGCGGTGCCCGCCTCCACCATAATCCTTGATAATATTGTAGCAGTGCTTAGGCGTAGCCCTGCGATGGTAGAACATCAAGATCGTCACCACGCCGTCGTGCTGACGGAACTCTTCCCCAACACTTTGCTGGATCGCAGTCCGGGGATCGCCATCGAGCTGAACGTGTGCTAGAACTCGAAGGTGTCGTAGTTTCGGTGCTTGATCGGTCGGGCCATGAAGACGTACGACTAGATCAACCGCGTTGTGCTAACGCTTCTACTTCCGGTTTACGAGGGTACGTAGACAACACTCTCCCCTCTCGTCGCTATGCATCACCATGATCTTGCGTGTGCGTAGGAAATTTTTGAAATTACTACGTTCCCCAACAGAGATGGTGATGATGATGAAAATTGTGCCTTCAGCTTTTGCATGTTCTAATTGAGAAGAGCGATGTCCTCCTTTTAATCATCGACCTCCGATCTAGCTCCAAGATCTTGTCACATAAATCTCCTTTGCTTTTCTGCCGAAAACGAGAAGGAATAGATTGGTTGTTAGACAGTTTAGCCCTCTTGGGGAGACTAGACTGCTTGAACTTCACATGCATATCCCCAGGTTGAGGTAGAGGAACATCCTCCTCCTTCGAACTTGAATCATTGATCATCCTCAAGTGAGCATCCTCTTCATCATTTGTAGTTCGACCACAAGGAGATAGGTCCAAATAGGTCTTTGGGTCAGCAATGAGATGTGAGACATAGCTCTCTTCGTCAGAGTCTTGAGATGACATCTTGCTCTAAATCTGCGGCAGAAACAACTCGAAACAAAACAGAGAATATTTGCGTGGTACGGTGGTAAAAACCTTCAGGAGATTATATAATGATTTTTACCGACCAAAAGAAGTATCGTGCAAGAAAACGGAGTCCGGAGGGCACACGAGGTGCCCACGAGGCAGTGGCACGCCCAGGGGGTAGGGCGCGCCCTCCACCCTCGTGGATGCCTCGTGTCCTTTCCGGACAGCTTCTTATTTTCCTATTTTCTTAAATATTCCAAAACGGAGAAAAATTGCTATTAGAACTATTTTGGAGTCGGTTTACTTACCGTACCACATACCTAATCCTTTTCGGTGTCTGAAACGTTCTGGAAAGTGTCCCTTATTTATTCCTATGGGGTTACGGTTTCAATAACATTGGTTTCAACATTTATGGGATCACCTGAGATATAATGTTTGATTCTTTGACCGTTCACCACCCTCGGATTTGTGCCTTCGAAGTTGTTGATTTTTGTGGCACCGGAACGGTAGACCTCCTCGATAACGTAAGGACCTTCCCATTTAGAGAGGAGTTGTCCTTCAAAAAATCTTAAACGAGAGTTGTATAACAATACATAATCACCTACTTATTACTTCTGAATGCCTTCCCTAGGCCCAAATAATGGTGAAGTGTCATGTAGTCGATGTTCACATGACACCACTAGAGGAAAGACAACATACGTCTCATCAAAATATCGATCGAATACCAAATTCACATGACTACTTATAGCAAGACTTCTCCCATGTCCTCGGGAACAAATGTTACTACTCACAAATCATATTCATGTTCATCATCAGAGGAGTATTAATATGGATAAAGGATCTGAACATATGATCTTCCACCAAATAAACCAACTAGCATCAACTACAAGGAGTAATCACACTACTAGCAACCCACAGGTGCCAATCTGGGGTTTTGGAACAAAGATTGGATACAAGAGATGAACTAGGGTTTGAGATGATATGGTGTTGGTGAATATTTTGATGGAGATTGACCACCTCCCGATGAGAGGGTCGATGGTGATGACAATGGCTATGATTTCCCCCTCCCGGAGGGATGTTTCCCCGGCAGAACAGCTCCGCCGGAGCCCTAGATTGGTTCTGCCAAGGTTCCGCCTCATGGTGGCCGAGTTTCATCCCTTGAGCTTGCTTATGATTTTTTCCAGGGCGAAAGACGTCATGTAGCCAAAGATGGGCACCAGAGGCCTGCCAGGGGGGCCACGAGGCAGGGGGCGCGCCCAGGGGGTAGGGCGCGCCCCCGACCTTCGTGGATGGTCGATGGCCCCCCTCTGGTGCTTCCTTCGCCCAATATTTTTTATATATTCTGAAACTGACTTCCATGGAGTTTCAGGACTTTTGGAGTTGTGCAGAATAGGTCTCTAATATTTTCTCCTTTTCCAGCCCAGAATTCCAGCTGCCGGCATTCTCCCTCTTCATGTAAACCTTGTAAAAAAAGAGAGAATAGGCATAAGTATTGTGACATAATGTGTAATAACATCCCATAATTCAATAAATATTGATATAAAAGCATGATGCAAAATGGACGTATCAGTATGAGGATACCGATGATCGAATCTCGGGCAAGTAACATACCGATGACAAAGGGAATTACGTATGTTGTCATTGCGGTTTGACTGATAAAGATCTTCATAGAATATGTAGGAACCAATATGAGCATCCAGGTTCCACTATTGGTTATTGACCGAAGATGTGTCTCGGTCATGTCTACATAGTTCTCGAACCCGTAGGGTATGCATGCTTAACGTTCAATGACGATTTGTATTATGAGTTATGTGTTTTGGTGACCGAAGATTGTTCGGAGTCCCGGATGAGATCATGGACATGACGAGGAGTCTCGAAATAGTCGAGAGGTAAAGATTGATATATTGGACGATGGTATTCGGACACCGGAATGGTTTTGGAGTGGTTTGGGTATTGTTTGGAGTACCGAGGGGTTACCGTACCCCCCCCCCGGGAAAGTATTGGCCCTACATGGGCCATAGGGGAGAGGGGAGCCAGCCCACAAGGGGTGGCCGCACCCCCTCCCATGGGTAGTCCGAATTAGACTAGGGGAGGGGGCGCGCCCCCCTTTCCTTCTCATCTTCCCTCTCCCTTCCCCTTTCCCCCTCCGTAAGAAAGGAAGGGGGCCGAATAGGACTTGGAGTTCTATTCGGTTTCCCCCCATGGTGCGCCCCCTCTAGGCTGACCGCCTCCTCCCCTCCTCCTTTATATACGGGGGCAGGGGGCACCCCAAAGCACAACAGTTGTTCTCTTAGCCGTGCACGGTGCCCCCCTCCACAGTTTACTCCTCCGGTCATAGCATCGTAGTGCTTAGGCGAAGCCCTGCGCGGATCACATCACCATCACCGTCACCACGCCGTCGTGCTAACGAAACTCTCCCTCGACCCTGTGCTGGATCAAGAGTTTGAGGGACGTCATTGAGCTGAACGTGTGCTGAACTTGGTGGTGCCATACGTTCGGTACTAGATCGGTTGGATCGTGAAGATGTTCGAGTACATCAACCGCGTTAACGTAACACTTCCGCTTTTGGTCTATGAGTTATGTGGACACACTCTCCCCCTCTCATTGCTATGCATCTCCTAGATAGATCTTGCATGATCGTAGGAATTTTTTTGAACTTGCATGCTATGTTCCCCAACAGAGATGGCATGCCAAGCCCGATTAGTTGCTAAAATATCCTGTGGTCTAGTAGCCAATCTGTTAGGTGAAATAGCTCTACACTGTTTTATCCTTGATCTTTGTTGCTGAGATGGCCTTCGATAGTTCGATGGATGTGTGCTCGGCCTCATTGACTGCTGAAACAGCCTGCCATAATTTAGCACTCAAATATGTTTGCTGAATTAGCTTTACATATATTTCATTACTTAGATCTGCCTGTCCAACTATCTTGCCATAGCTTTAGACATTGACCTAGGTATTTTTTCTAGACTTCATAAAAAAGCATATATGTTTTTCCTGTAATATCTAGTAGAAGAACTAATTTGTATGTCTAACAGATGGAAACGACTTGGATAATTTATGCTCGAAGACTCTCCGCTGCATATGTCGAGGGGGTTGAAAACTTCATGAACTTTATCAGAGCTGAGTACGGTGGTCCGAAATCAGATGTGCTCTGCCCGTGTAGTAGTTTGTATGAATTCTGTTACAAGACCCCAGTCAACTACGCAAAATAATTTACACTCGTATGGCATGTCGGTCACATATACTAGGTGGGTTCATCATGGTGAACCTGCGAATGTCAATGTTACTGACTATGTGGAATCAGCAGATCACCATCTTGATCTACCTGATGCTCGGGTGGAAGACGAGGAGGAGGTGTTGGTGGCGGAGCGAGTGAGTTTGACCAACATTGAAACAATTAATGCTACGAAATGCTCGTGCATTTCGTGAACTTTCACCTGCAGAAGAAAAATGGTGGGCCCGCATGTTGGAGCAATGCAATGTGGTTGTCACCCCAAGAAATAAGCTATCAGTATTCTCAGCTATGGTCACCTTTCTTTAGGTGAATACATCTGAGCGGATGACCAACAAATCATTCGGTGCGATGTTGGCTGCTTTCCACAAATCTTTCCCAGATGCGTCTGAGTTATCACACACCTACAGTAAAATGAAGAATTTCCTTCGTGGATTTGGAATTCGATATGATATGATCCATGTTTGTAAGAAAAATTATGTTATGTTCCGGAAGGATTATGCTAACTTAAGTGAATGCCCAAAATGCAAATCATCAAGATGGAAAGATGGCGATGCTGTGAAGAAGATTCCTCATAATGTTCTAAGACATTTTCTAATTATACCAAGATTGCAGAGGTTGTTTCATGATGCTGAAACAAGAGAGGATGTATTGTGGCATTCTAGGAACCTGGAGTACAGAGATCAGAATGTAATGAGCCATCCATCTCATGGTAGTGACTGGAAAAGCTTCAATCAGAAACACAAAAAGTTTGCTGCTGACCAAAGAAATATTAGACTTGGCATAGCTTCAGATGGATTTAAACCATTTGGCCACCAGAGCGCCACATATAGCATGTGGCCAGTGCTTGTTATCCCTTACAACATGCCTCCAAATGTTCGCACCAAAGAATCAAACTACATGATAGCCTTGCTCATCCTAGGACGAAAAAGTCCTGGAAAGGATTTTGATTTGTTCATGGAGCCTCTTGTGGAGGAACTTCAACAGCTATGGAGGGGTGTTCTCACTCGAGACCTATATAGCAGCCCACCAGCTGATTTCTTTCTGCGTGCTGTTATAATTTGGTGCATCCATGATTATCCGGCTTTGGGCACTATGTCAGGGCGAACGACACATGGTTACAATACATGTGTTCGTTGTGACAGGAATCTGTTGTCATACGCAATACTTAGCAAGAACTGTTACATTGTACACTGTCATTTCCATGCCAAGGACAAGCCGCGTCCTACAAAATACCGAAGATATGTGTTCAATGCAAACCATGAAAACCGTGATGCACGAAAGAGGCTCACCGGCAGACTAAGGCATAGCATAGTGGTGGGAAGGGGCTGATGCCTTCCCACCCACCCAGGTTCAAGGCATGGTACATGCAATTTGGGTTTGTTGCACCAATTATACTGTAGGGGGTTCCCTTAAAGTCTTTCTATCAAAAAAAGAGGCTCACCGCCGATGAGTTGCAAGTGGAATTAGAGAAGGTCAGCTATATTACACCACAAAACCATCCTGATAATGGTAGCAGGAAAAGGAAGCATGGAAGGGAAGAAGAGAGATTATTGTTTACCCGCAGGTCCACTTTGTGGGACTTGGAGTATTGGACAGATTTGGATCTGCGGCATAATCTTGATGTGATGCACATCGAGAAAAATGTATGTGATAGCATTATCGGCGCACTTCTTAAAATTAAAGGCAAGACGAAAGATACCTTAAAATCTAGGATTGATTTGACACACCTGAGTATCAGACAGGATTTGCAGGTGCAAGATGAAGGTAAACCACGGGATATGGCACCAGTTGTGTACGCCTTGGACAAGGTAAAAAGAAAAGAATTCTGTGAGGTCCTGTCACGTGTGAGATTCCCACATGAATTTTCTTCCAACCCTGAAAGGAGAGTCAATGCAGATGGAAACAAGGTACAAGGGTTGAAAAATCATGACTGCCACGTCCTACTTCAAAGGGTTTTACCTATTATCCTTAGAGGATTGGGTCGCCCTGACTTATACAGAACATTTGTAGAGTTGGGACAATTCTTTAGGGAACTCTGCAGTAGAAATATTAGGATAGATGCTTTGGAGCGTCTTAGGACAAGATACTAACTATCCTATGCGACCTTGAGAAGATATATCCTCTAGCCTTCTTTGATGTGATGGTGCATTTCGTTGTTCATCTACTTGATGAGGCACTACTTAGAGGTTCGGTACAGTATGGTAGGATGTACCCTATTGAAAGGCGGCTAGGAACTTTCAAGGGCTATGTGAGGAACAGAGCTAGACCCGAGGGTTCCATTGCAGAGGCCTACATTGCTACAGAAGCGTTCACATTCTGCTCAAAATACATTGAAACAGCTGATCACCTTAGCAAAGAGGTGAGTGAAGACAATCCCGGGCTCAATGTTTTTGATTTTTCTGCTCGAGGCACAGGGAAGAGTCGACAAGACGACAAACCTAAAGATTTGGACAAACTGGTTTGGTATGTGTTGAATAACTGTCGTGAGATACTACCTTATATCAAGTAACTGCTAAGTATTGTAGCTTATAAATCGTAATCTACTAAACTTGCAGCACATTCTTATACATTTAGATGTTTGACGCGATCACTATGTTGTGCAGCATCTACAAAAAGGAGTTCCTGCCGCAAAATCTAAGAAACAATGCCAAACTGGTTATGGCAGGATTTGCGAAATGGTTCAAGAGCCATGTAAGCTTTTGAATTGCACTGTCAGTTTTCTTAATATATTGAGTACATAAGATGATCAGCTTGTCTATTTTCTAACCATAGGTTAAGAAGATGCGGGGGGATGGGCAGGCAGTTGATGATGCCCTTTACGCACAAGCAATGGGTCCTGATACTCGGGTAAGACATTATGAATCTTGCTTTGTTGGAGATGTGCGCTACAACACCCTTGCACGCGATGAAGGCAGAAAGACACAAAACAGTGCCATCATGAGCACGGATACGTACGACAGAGAGACAACTAAAATGTATGCTAACATAACAGACATTGTTCAGTTGCAGTGTATCTCCAGTTTCGAGGTACATTGGTGTGTGGTTCTGTTGTGATGTCGTTGGTCTAACCTATTTTCCAGGATCGCAAAACCCAGAGCTGATGACTATTTCAAATCCATCAATGTCAAGGCGGCGTACCAGACCAACGAGCCTTTTATTATGGCAAATCAAGCAACACAAATATTTTTCTTGGAAGACACATTTGCACATAGCGATGACTGGAGAGTATTTTAAAGGTTTGAGTAGAGGAATTCGTTTAATGAAGTTGCAACACTGCTCCTGATGTACAAGATTCCATAGATGTTCCTAATATCTTTGAGAACCATTACGTCAATGACGTTGGCGAAAAGATTGCATGTTTGGCTGTGGACATACAAGAGTTGATCAAGAAGAAGCCAACATTCGAGGACATTGAGGATGAAGAAGAAGATGCCACTCTAGGGAATTACAGTTTGGACTAATACACATGGCGAAGATGTTGACGCTGCTACTACGGATGATGATTAGATTGCTTTTGTCGTATTTGTCTCTCAGAAGACGTTTTTTATCTACTATGTGAAATTGTGTTTGCTATGACAACTGAAACCTGATGAACTTATTGTTTAGTATTTTGTTGTGAGAACATCACTTATTATGTATGTTGATTTGTGTTTGGTGATTGTATGACGACTAAAACATGATGAAATTGTTGTTTAGTTGTACTCATATTTGGCTGTGAAACTTGAATTTGATGACATAGTTTGCTGTTGGACTGCAATTTTCTCAACGTCTTTGAATGGGAACAAAGCTGACCCGACAGGGCCTCTGCTAATTTATTTATTTATTAGAAAAAGGGCCTCTGCTATTTATTTATTTATTTATGAGCAAAAGGGGATCCCCCTGATTTCTGTTAATAGAAATCATTAGATGTTCACAACACTATGCCCAGCCTGCTAAATAGGTTTCATTCATTACTAGTTTCAGCAAAGTTCTCATGTCATAGCAACTGAATACATCACGAGTGCTACATACACTGCAAATAAAGAGATAATCATCCTACAGAGCACATAGATTTTGCCCATTATCTTCACAAGCTCTTTCATCTCCTCATTGTTGTCAAGGCCGTTCAATAGTTTTTGCTTGGCCATGATCCGAGAAACTGCATCTTTAACCTTCTGCTCTGCATCTTCCTCGTCTGTCGTTCCTTCAGTTATTTGTCCAACACCCCAACCTACTGGTATTGGGATTCCTCGGCTAACCAAATAATCAGTGTAGTTGCATTCCCCCACATCAGCAACTTCCTAGAAATACAAATCACACGAATCTTCACTTTGCTACATGAATCAAATTGGAAGATCATCAACCAAACTATTAAAAAATCAGCGACTGAAAGCCGCAGAACAACACTTAAACATATTATTACCCCATGATTCAGGCATTTGTAGAAGACTCAGCCAGGGTTGAGGATTGTGGTTGAGACGCGACGGACTCTGCGTGATTTGTAGCAGTGGCACCACACCAATGGCAGCGGGTTGCTATGAGCAACCGGCTGCGGTGCGTGTACCGGCGGGGGTGTGATGAGACCCACGGGCGATGGTACGGGTGGCAACTTAGCACATATCTGGTTGTTTTCTGCTGAAGAGTAGGTGGACGAGCAGCCAGCGGACATGGTTGTTGCGGCCAGAGCTTCTGATACTATGCAGAGTAAGTAGAGAAGAGGAGAAACGAACGTTGGATATGTCAGTTTCATTACTTGTAGAGTAGCATAGCACCATATATAGTTATAGTATAGGTTTGGATTCAAACCTGCTATAGGAGCACGCCTCTCTTTTTTCTAAAACTCAGAACGTCTCTTTACTGGTACACTAGCTTGTTTTGTACTCCTTCTCAAGTCTTTGATTTTCTTTCGTTTTTTGCGAGGAAGGAAGGAGGACAAAATTGATTGTTCCTCGGACTCGAACCCAAGACCTCTCGGTTGAAAACCAAGGGTGCTAGTCACTTATGTGGCAAACGTTCCCTGGGAGGAGGATGGCAGGCAAACGCAATTTCCTCGCAGTTTTAGTTGCGACGCAAGATCGAACAGTCACAGTTTCGAGAATGTTATCACGCGAACGAGCCCAGTTTTTCTTTTCTTCCTATATATATATATATATATATATATATATATATATATAAAAGTATGCTACTTGGTGTCGGCTTAGTCAACAAACGATTGTGCCAACCTTGAACGTTTGATTGACATTCAACGTCTGTCGTGTTTCTTCAGTCTCTTCTTCCTCCAGCCGCCAAAGCCAAACCAGCGCCGACGGGACCGCCTGCTCCCGCCTCCGACGGCTGGTTGTGCTGCCGCGCACGCATCGTGGCCACATCGCACCCTAAAACTCTGCGCATCTTCTCCGGCTCCTGTTCGTTCCTGTCTGATGCCTCACCATCGTCCTCCATGTTGGTTCGCTCACCGTGGCGCCGCCCTCCGGTGTTGTCAACATGGTCAACAACCGAGATGAATAAGGAGATGACTGTACATGGTGAGGATGATAATATTTTTTTGAGGATCCGGTGAGGATGACAGTAGGGACCCAGCAGCGCGCAGTAATTTTTTTTCTGGACGGAGAAGGGTATCAACTGGGTTGTGCGGGAACTGTGGCCCGTCTAGCCCAGGCTTTTATTTCATATTTTTGCCACATGACCAGCCCAGTTTGTTTTTTTCCTTTCTGAAAATGGCTAGCCTAGCTATTTTGTATTTTGCAGAATAACCAACATAGGCCTACTAACTTTTCTACGCCCTGCTGGGCCGGAAATCTCTCAAGACGAGGAGGGATGCATTCGGGCTTGCCCAGAAAATGGGCTATAAGTAATAAGAAATGGACTATAAGTAATAATAAATGGGCTATAAAATGAAAAAAATACAGCAAATAGGCAATTAGTTCCAAAATACTTTTTCCTTTCTGATTTTGATATTTTGAATTTCATTGTTTTTGTGCTTGTGAAATTTCATTGGATTTAAATTAAGGTATGTTTAATTTTTAAATTAATTTGAATCTGGCTAGAAATTTCAGGTTGTATGCTGTTCGGGACAGATTTGGAGGCTGACTTGTGGGTCAACTAGGTTGACATGTACGAAAGGCTTTGTCAACTTAGTCCACAAACGATTCTAGTAGCAGTGACCATTGGATGTTAATCCAACGGCCGTGTTGCTTCTTCAATATCTGATCTTCTTGATCCAGCCATCGAAACCAGCACCGGTGGGACTGCCTGCTCCCGCCTCCCATGGCCGGCTATGCTGCCGCACAGGCCGCACCGCCCCACCCTACTCCATCACTAGCCAGGCAATTCCTCTACTCACCCACACCTCCCGTTATTTTCCGGTGACGGCAGCCGAACCAGTAAACCCTCGTACTCCCCACCGCATGGGCAACCACTACTGAATCTTCCCCGGCTCCATGTCGTTCCCTTCCTAGGCCTCGCTGTCGTCCACCGCCCAAGTGCTCTCAGCGCGGTGTGGTCAATGTGGTCAATGAACGACATCCATCGGAAGTGGACTGTACGTGGAGAGGCTGACAGCTGGGTCCACGGCCGCACACAAGGAAATGTGTCCTTATTACGCCCAAAATAATGATTCCTCCACCTGACAGCTTGGACCCACCGGAAGGGCATCTGTATTTCACCAAAAAAATCCCCCGCTGTCTGCTCGGACCCACCAGCTATATCTTTGCACACAAGGAAGTGCCTCCTTATTATACTACCCCTGCTAGCTGGGACCCACCGTAGTGGGAGGCTGACTTCTGGGCCTACTAACTTGACGGGGACGCAGGGCTTTGTCAACTTAGTCAATATGAACTATTCTAGCTCCAGTTACTGTACGATGGCCATCCAATGGCCATAGTGCTTCTTCAACCTCTGGTCTTCTTGCTCCAGCCGCCCAAACCAGTGCCGGTCGTGCCGGCTGCTCCTGCCTCCCATGGCTGGTTGTGCTGCCGCGGAGCCCACACCGCCCCCTACTACCCCCACCACTGGCCACGCCATCACTCTACTCACCCACACCCCCTGTTATTTTGCGGCGATAGAAGCCTCACACTACAGTCGAACCAGTGAACCATCGTACTCCTCTCTGTGTGGGCATCCACTGCCACATCTTCCCCGGCTCCGCGTCGACCCTTCCTAGGCCTCGTCGTCGTCCACCGCCTTGTTGCTCTCGGCATGGTGTGGTCAATGTGGTCAAGGAACAACTTCCATCGAAAGAGTATTGTACGTGGAGAGGCTGACAGTTGGGTCCACGGCTGCAGCAAGGAAGTGCCTCCTTATTACGCGCAAAACGATGATTCCTCCACCTGACAGCAGGGACCCACCGGACGGGCCACCGTATTTCATGAAAAAACCGTCTCCCCCCTAACTGTTGGGACCCACCAGCTACATCTTCGCACGCAAGGAAGTGCCTCCTTATCCTCCCTGACAATCGGGACCCACCTGGTTGAAGCGTACGTAGCGTTGTCATTCTGGTCGCGAACGTGTACGTACATACTGGCCGATCAGTCTGTCTACAGGTTGCAGTGATGAACTGTGGCTGAGTAAGGAAGGGCACATGTCGTAGTAGAGGCGCGCACATAGCATGTACACGTACGTACAGCCATGGTGCAAGAAAGTAAATACGGCCACGTATGTACATATGGGCGGGGTCTCGAATGCCTACTCGCGCATTCTTACGGCCAGGGCTCGTGTACATGGAGAGGCAGCAGCAGCGTCCCGTTCATCGGCAGCCAACCGACTGGGTCGGAACGGAGAAACTGCGTCGTAGTGTTTATCGGGAGGCAACGGAACGTGTGTTGTTCATCGGGAGCCAACCGGCTTGGGCGGAACAATCGATCGAAACAAGGCCTGGCGTACCGCGGAAGGGAGGGAATGGCCTTGTGTTTGACCGCCTATGGTCAAAACGAGATCCTGTTCACCGGGAGGGGTGTGGCGTACCGCAAAACGGAGAAAACGGACTTCTCTTCGACCTCCTATGGTCAAAACGGGGTCCTGTTGATCGGGAGGGGTGTGGCGTACCACAAAACGGAGGAAACAGACTTGTGTTGGAGCGCTATCGGCGTTTTGGGAACGGGGGTCCCCAGACTTGCCTGCCTGCAGCCTGCGGCGTGGCTCAAAAGGGGGCCCAGCATGGCCCATCTTCACCAACACAGACTCAAGACCCTCGTGAGGGGCCAGGCCTGGCAGGGCGGACGACGCGGAGCTTCATCAGGCACGGCCTCATCAGGCTGGCTCGCGAGGAGGCGGAGAGATCAAGGCGGGGTACCTCATGAGGTGCCCGTGACGCAAGCCATGACGACCGAAGGCGCCAGGCGGGTGCCAGCCCACGCAGTGTCCTCCTTTCCTCTTTGGTGCAAAGGGAGCAAGCGCAGCCACGGCGTACCGAGGCATCAGGCAAAGGTTGCCATTTCGGTGCAACAAGACCAAGACCAGGAGGACTGCAAGGCAGAGGTCATTGTGGAGCCCAAGACGGCGTCACCACCAGAGCTTTGTGCAGGCGAAGACTACTTTTGTCAGGATAGCTGGCACTAGCTATCCCCCTTCGAATTAGCCCGCCATTGTTGGCTCCCTTCCCGCTCGATATTTGGGAAGAGGACCAGGGCCTCTATAAATAGGACCAGCCACCCACAGAGTAGACGGACGAACGGACGACGGGGGACGAACGGACGACGGGAAGAGATCTGGTAGAACCCTAGCAGAGAGACGAGGAAAGGAAAGATAGAGAGAAGGGTGACTGAGCTCCTCCCAGCTGTTCATCACCCCAGCCAAGAGCAGACCCTCGCGAGGCTGTTCTTCCTTGTATTGTTCCTCATCATCAGCCCAAGAGGCAATCCACCACACCACACACTGGAGTAGGGTATTACACCACAACGGTGGCCCGAACCAGTATAAACCCTGTGTCATTTGTGTTGTTCTTTCCATTGCTTAGATCTTAGCGAGGCGGAGGGGTGCAGGTAGGTAGGAGGCGAAATCTCCGCGCGCACCCCAGTGTTCGAACCTCAAGGGTCTGCCAGAACCCGAAATCTGACATTTGGCGCAACAGGTAGGGGTGCACCGGAATTCGTCTTCCACCGCCCCGTTCTCCTCCGACCATCGCGCCAATGTCTGACGCTCGCCGGGCCCGCGCCGAGCGCCGGGCCTCTCTCGCTTCCCGCATCGCCCAGACGGCTCCTGTCGGCGGGGCTCCTCGCTGTTCCCCGTCACCTGCCGTCAACGCCGCCACCGGCCCGGCGGGGGACGAGCAGCAAGCATCGTCTCAGCATCCGTCCGTGCGGCAAGACGGCCGGACCGCTACTCCCTCGCTCACCCCAGCTGGTTCTTCGTCCCGCGCGCTCCGCGCACCCATGGAGGCTCGGGCTGCGCTCATCGCGGCAAACGAGCTCCTGCGCTACCGCCCCGTCGACGACGTCTACGAAGAATGGCTCGACCGCGTCGCCGAGCTCGTCCGCGCCGCGGGGGGCTCTCCTGCGCGGTCCGCTCCGCTGCACCGCACCCCGCCCCGCGTGGGCGACGAAGCTCCGGCGGCGCCCCGGCCGCCTCCTCCACAAGAAGGCGCCATGGATCCAAGGCGCATGGCCCCTGGGCGGAACCCACTCCGTCAGGTGCCAGCGCGGCAAGAGCAGAGCTGCCAAGAAGTCCCTCGCCCGCAAGAAGCTGCACGAGCGCTCCCTGCTCCAGCACGTCGCGACCATGCTCCTGCTCCCGCACGTCAAGACCCAGCTACAGCGCGTGGGGACATGCAAGACCAAGCTCTCCGTCACCCAAGGCTTCCCGTGGCCACAGCAGGCTGTCGTGCCTTCACCATCGAGCTACGCAGCGTCGCGTGGCTCGGCAAGTTCAAGCCAGACCTGCCTCCTCGTTACGACGGCACGGCTGACCCTGCGGAGTTCCTCCAGCTCTACGAGCTGGGCATCGAAGCTGCCAACGGAGACGAGAAGGTCATGGAGAACTAGTTTCCCATGGCGCTCAAGGACGGGGCCCGCACCTGGCTCCTGAACCTGGCTCCAGGCACGATCTCCACCTGGGACGATATGCGCACCCGCTTCATCGCCAACTTCCAAGGTACTCGCGACCGGCCACCCGCCGTGAGCGACATGCGCCGCATCAAGCAACAACCCGGGGAGACCCTGCAGAAGTACATCCAGCGCTTCAACAACGCGCGCCTCAAGATTCCCAAGGTGACTGAGGAGGCCATCATCTCAGCCTTCTCCGACGGCATGCGCGATGTCAAGATGAAGGAGGAGCTGGCGATGCATGAAGACCTGTGCACTTCCTTGGAGCTGTTCAACTTGGCGACCAAGTGCGCCAGGGCTGAGGAAGGGCGCCTCTCCCTCCTCAAGCTGCCTGCCGCAGACCCAGAAGAGAAGAAGCCCAAGGCCAAGGACGTGAAGCGCAAGGGGGCTACCGTGCTCGTGGCAGAACCAGACACCAAGCGGGGAAGAGATCAGCCCGAACCTCCCAAGGGCAGCCGGTACTATGTGTACCACGACCTCCACAGCCACAACACCAACGAATGTCAGGAGCTCCGAGCCATGCAGGAAGGAAGGATCGGCCATCGCCCCGACCGCGGTGCCCGGGGCTACAGTCGAGGAGGAGGAAGGAACGCAGGACGCTGGGAAGACCGTGGCCCGCGCCAAGGGTGGCGCGATCAACCTCGCGAGGACCGCTGGCAAGACCCGCCTCGCGAGGGAGACTGGAGGGATCAGCCTCGCGAGGATCGCCTGCATGGCAATGCAGGCCTCCCACCGCTGCCAAGAAGAAACAAGGACCGCCACCAAGACGAGGGGGCTGGGGGCTTCCAGGAGCCGCGCGCGATCGCCTGCATCCTGGGCGGGGCTCAGGCCCCAGCCTCTCAACGCATCTTCAAGCAGTTCGCCCGCGAAGTGAATGCAGTCCTCCCCAGGCTTGAAGCCACGCACCCTCTCAGGTGGTCAGCGTGCGCCATCACGTTCAGCTCAGCAGATCAGCTCAAGTGTGCGGCTACAGCCGGAGTCCTCCCGATGCTTTGTTCCCCGATCATCGACAACGTGGTGGTCACAAAGACCCTCATCGATGGCGGGACAGGGTTGAACGTCCTGTCCGTGGAAACATTCAACAATCTCCAAGTGCCCTACAGCCAGCTTCAGCCAACCAAGCCCTTCTTCGGAATCACCGACGGCTCCACGGTCCCGATTGGGCAGGTCCGCCTCCCTGTCACCTTCGAGGCACGCGACAACTACCACACCGAGCACATCGACTTCGACGTCGCTCACATTCGCCTGCCGTACAACGCCATCCTTGGGTACCTAGCGTTGGCCAAGTTCATGGCCGTAACTCACCACGGCTACAACGTCCTCAAGATGCCAGGAAGTGGCGGAGTCATCACGGTGCCCTGTGAAGAGAAGGACGCGGTGTGTTCCCTGGAACGAGCCTTTCAGGCCGCGTCACTGGAAGACCCGGATCGCGGAAGCAGGAGGCTTCCCGAGACCGCCCCCAAGAAGAAGAATACATTATCCGGCCCGGCCCCTCAGGAGGCAGGCCCCTCTGGGCCCGTGCCTGCCCAGGGGGAACCTCCTTCCGTCACATAGGAAAGCGCGCCCGGCGCCCTCCTCAGGCAGGGCTCGGGGGCTCTCCCCTGGAGGGCCACCGACCTGGCTAGGGTCACGAGGGAGGCGCTTGGGCACCACGTGGAGGCGTGTTTCGAAGCACGTTTCCTTCAAGAAGGAGTAAGGCAAGGAGGGCCAGACCCTCAGGAGTTCGTCAGCAAGGCCATTCAGGAGCTACAGGAGTCAAGGGTCATGAAAGGCGGCCGCCGTCTACCAGCAGTGGCTCCCCATCCAGGCGAGGATGGTGGGCTGCGTGTCTGCATCGACATACCAGGGCTCAACTGAGTCGCCTCTCTGGAGCGCCGCTGGCCCTCGCGAGTGGGGCGCTGCGGAGGTCCACCCCACAGCTGCGTTCGCATGCCTTACGGCTTGCCGGACGCAGCTGGCACGTACCAGCGCCTCATGAGGGGCATCATGGAGGAACAAGAGGCCAGGCGTTCCGCAGCCCTGGCGGAGATGGAGATAGCCTGCAGGGAGCCACCAGCGCCTCCGGAGCCTCCTCAGGCCCCCGGGCCTGGGGGCTCGTGAGGATCGGCTTCCGCAGCCCACCGAGTCTGCTACACCAACACCCCTTCGTCCTCAACATCATCAGGTGACATCTTTCAAGTTTTACTTCCAGCTGGGAGCGCCCCCCGAGGGCTGCATTATTCCCAGGCCGCGTGGGTCCGTCCCTGCGGGGGGTATCCCTTTCATTTCATGTTGTTAGCTTACCTTGTTGGGGGCGCCCTCGGGCTGCATGATCCCCAAGTCGCTCGGGCCAGACCCAGTGACGTCCGCCTTCCCAGCATCTATTTGAATGAATCCACTCCTACGCGGCTAATGTGTTTGATCTAGTTGCCCGCTCAACTGACGCCAACTGACGCAGCTGCTCCCAAAACGGCACGACGCTTGCGCATGGGTCCGTCCCTGCAACGCCGACAAACCTGAATGGCTGAGTTCTGGCCGCGGCAGCCCCGCATGGCGCCACCTCGCCAAGCCTTCAGTGCCTCATCACCCCTCGGAAGCAACCGACGGCTGACTGTCAATTGTCATGGCAACCCCTCGTTTTTTCTATGATGGGTCTACAGGATCTCCTGAAGGAGCTGCGTCAGGCGGGGACCTTGCAGTGTCTCCTTCACTCTCGTCCGCGCGAACCGCTTGCATGTTAAAGGGGGGGTGCCTGAGCATCGCGACTCAGGGCTCCTACTGGCTCTCCAGCCCTCACCCTCTGGCCTTGACCACGGCATCGCGACCTGGCATACCAGCGACGGCTGAGACTTGCTCGAGGGCCGGCACCCGAGGACGTAGAGCAGAAAGGGGAGCAAAGGCGAGAGGGAAGGGACACGCGAGGACCTCGCCAAGCGATCTCACACCTGCCGATGCGCGGACCCAGCGACACACCAGGGAGCGGTCCCTGATTTTCGAGATAAGTCACCATCCGGAAGCACCAGCTACCGTGGCACCATCCCCGCACCTAATGCAATCCCATGTTAGCGACGCCGCTCTCCTTTCTCACCGAACGACGGCTTCTTGAGCGCCAAAGGGGACCTCCTGAGCATCGCGACTCAGGGGCTCTTACCGGACCCCGGGTCGCTCACCTCCTGGCCTTGACCACGACATCGCGACCTAGCATACCAGCGACGGCTGATGCCGCCTTGGGACTTGGACCTGTCAGCGCAGAGCACCAAGCCCTCGCGAGGTTCGAAAGGGAGAACTGAGTTAAGACGGAATGAGCAACTTGCACAGTTTTCCGACAAGGGTTATATTAACAAACAGGATCACAGGCACCTTACAAGCCCCCACGGGGCACGTCTTTGATTCCTTGCAGGGGACAGATCCTAAAGGGACGCTAACTACACGCGCCACTGCAAAAGATGCCATCATCAAAAGTGGGTCGTCAAGCACCGGCGCCAACCCCATCCAGATCAGAGTCGGCGGTGGCCTGACGAGCCCGCCCTGCTCTAGGAGCGGCGCCGGCTCGGGGGCTCGTAGCTGTCGTCGCTCGTCTCCGGAGTCGCGAAGAGCTCGCCGGAGTCGCTGGAACCTCCGACGCCACCACCGCCTGAGGTGCCGCCAAGGGAGCGGTCGGCGGGCCTAGTCCTCTCCGCAGCAGGGTCCCGGCCACCTCTCCTGGGGCAGCACTCCAGCCGGCGCCCTCCGCATCGAAGACGTTGAAGAACATCACCGAAGCACCATCGTACTCCAAGTGGATCGCGAAGGCGCCTCTTGTCCTGCAGACCCGGGCAATTTCGCTCCAGCCTCGAGTCATGAAGACCTCGCCCAGGGCAACGACCGCGACCTCTGCCTCGGTCACGAGGGTGCTGCAGCCGGCATGTTGCAGCCAAAGCTCCAGGGGCTCCCCCTGCGAGACGATGGAGGCGAAGAAGGGAGGAAGGCGAATCCAAGACTGAGGGGGCATGGCGATGCGGAGCATGAGCTCTCGGGAGAAGCCCTCGGTGTGGACCCCAGGGGGGATGACCCACACCTTCGTGACCCGTCGGCGCCGACGGCGGCGCCGCCCGTGGCGATCAGCATCAGCTTCTTCAGGGCCCTCGATGTGGGCATACAAGGGAAGTGGGAACCCCGGTGGTGCCCGCACGCACAAGGGCCTCGGCACCACCTGATGGGCCCCCTCATCCAGGCCACGGGGGACGAGCCGTTTCTTCGGCGGGAGCAGGTCAGGTTCCTCTCGGGGAGCCTTTCCCTTCTCTGCCGTCGAGAACCGGCGGATCGGAGCCATCACAGCAAGACGGAGCAAGGATCGGGAAGAAGAAGAAGCAAGGGGGGATGAACTGGAAGGGCGCACGCCGTTCCATACTTATAGCCGGTGAAGGCCAACCATCGACCCCCATGATCGCAGGTAATCATGACCCGCTTTGCATGCAGGGACTTGTCCAATCCGTGCAATTGCCGAGGCGCCATGGGGGAGTGGAGATGCCCACGCCCATTCAACCGCCACGCGGCGCCCAAGGCCGCAGGCTGTTAGGGCCCGCGGCGCTTCGCTCTCGCCCTTCCGCCTCCCTGCACGGCCATGTCTGGGCGCGCCTTGGGCCCGGGGGCTAGTGTCGGCGTTCTGGAAACGGGGGTCCCCAGACTTGCCTGCCTGCGGCCTGCGGCGTGGCTCAAAAGGGGGCCTAGCATGGCCCATCTTCACCAACACAGACTCAACACCCTCGCGAGGGGCAAGGCCTCGCGGGGCGGACGACGCGGAGCTTCCTCAGGCACGGCCTCATCAAGCTGGCTCGCGAGGAGGCGGAGAGATCAAGGCGGGGTACCTCACGAGGTGCCCGTGACGCAAGCCATGACGACCGAAGGCGCCAGGCGGGTGCCAGCCCGCGCAGCCTCCTCCTTTCCTCTTTGGTGCAAAGGGAGCATGCGCAGCCGCGTAGTACCGAGGCATCAGGCAAAGGTTGCCATTTCGGTGCAACAAGACCAAGACCAGGAGGACTGCAAGGTGGAGGTCATTGTGGAGCCCAAGACGGCGTCACCACCAGAGCTTTGTGCAGGCGAAGACTACTTTTGTCAGGATAGCTGGCACTAGCTGTCCCCCTTCGAATTAGCCCGCCATTGTTGGCTCCCTTCCCACTCGATATTTGGGAAGAGGACTAGGGCCTCTATAAATAGGACCAGCCACCCACAGAGTAGACGGACGAATGGACGACGGGGGACGAACGGACGACGGGAAGAGATCTGTTAGAACCCTAGCAGAGAGACGAGGAAAGGAAAGAGAGAGAGAAGGGTGACTGAGCTCCTCCTAGCAGTTCATCACCCCAGCCAAGAGCAGACCCTCGCGAGGCTGTTCTTCCTTGTATTGTTCCTCATCATCAGCGCAAGAGGCAATCCACCACACCACACACTGGAGTAGGGTATTACACCACAACGGTGGCCCGAACCAGTATAAACCCTGTGTCATTTGTGTTGTTCTTTCCATTGCTTAGATCTTAGCGAGGCGGAGGGATGCAGGTAGGTAGGAGGAAAAATCTCCACGCGCATCCCAGTGTTCGAACCTCAAAGGGTCTGCCGGAACCCGAAATCCGACAAGCGCTACGGACGAAACGGGGTCCTATTCATCGGGAGGGGTGTGGCGTACCGCAAAACGGGACTCCACGGGCTACTGTTCATCTCGACCGTCGACCTCCTCCAGCCTCCACGGGCTACTATTCATCCCTGTCGACCTCCTCCAGCCTCCACCTGTGACTGTTCATCCACGGGCTCATGTTCATCTAGCCTCCACCGCTCCTCCATCGGCTACTGTTCAACCAGCCCTCTCCATGTGGTCCTGTTCAACCACCCCTCCATGGGCTACTATTCATCCAGCCCTCCATCGGCTACTATTCAACCAGCCCTCCACGGGGTTGTCCTGTTCATCCAGCCCTCCACGGGGTCCTGTTCATCCACCCCCAACCGGCTCAATCGATTGGGGTCCTGTTCATCCAGCGGCAACGGCCTCTACTACCACGGGGTCATGTTCATCCAACCCCCCCCCAACAACGCTCATTGTTCATCAAGAGGCAGCAGGTTCGATCGGCTTCAGTTAGCCGCAGTCGCAAAGGAATCGCTCGATCGAGATCAGTTAACAGCCAGATCGATCGATCGCTCGGGTTCAGTAATGTGTAGCCTGCAGTGCAATCGCTCGGGTTCAGTAGGCGAACGCCTCACTCGGGTTTAGTTAGAGCCCAACGCCTCGCACTCACATGTGTACGTGTATGAGAGAAACACGCATCGCTCGGCCCCGACCACCCACCGTAACCGGGAACTCCCTGATATTTTCCTCGCCCTCACTTCTACCACGGTTTTTTCCGTCATGGACGGCCCAAAGAATGTCATGCATTTACGTCTCGGGCTCGCCCAGGACAGAAAGCCCATTTTCTGTCATGATTTTTTGTCATAGATGTAGGAACCCACCACATCTATGATGATACCGGGTTTTGTCACAACTATCGTCGTAGAAGTGTCATAAGCATGACAGAAAAAAATTCCGTTTGGCCCAAAAGGTCACGGATGTGTCTTTTTTTGTAGTGTATGCATTAAAATGGTTAGTCGAATCCTTGATATTAGTAGATATTAGTAGATAGGGGTGTCTTTCTATTGTCATACTATATCTACCAATATGTGGTATTACCCTGCCGCCATACCATTATTGTTTTGACAAAGTGTTGGCATTTGAGATTTTTTTGCTCGCTAGTTTATTATACCATTGATATGAGTAAATATAATTTCTAAGAGTTATCTTCTGCATGATTAGTCATGATCTTTGCTGAAATCCTGGGTATTATTCAAGTATCTATATAAACACGAGAACAAAAGAGTTCACAAAATTTTTCTTTGTCAATTTTAGTTTGTCAACTGAATTGCTTGAGGACAAGCAATGGATTAAGCTTGTGGAGTTGATATGTCTCTGTCATATCTACTTTTCCTAACACATTTTCTCTTGTTTTGGACTCTAATTTGCATGATTTGAATTAAACTAACCCGGACTAACGATGATTTCAACAAATCTACCATGGTGTTCTTTTTTGTGCAGAAATAAAAGTTCTCAAAATTGGACAAAACTTTTTGGAGAATTATTTGGGAATAAAGGAAAAATACTAGAACCAAGACCCACTAAAGGGTGGCCCTAGCTGCCCACTAGGCACCAGGGTGCGCCACCCCCCCCCTCTGGCGCGCCCTCGTGGGTAGTGGGGCCCACGAGGCTCCGCTGACCCAAACTCCAACTCTATAAATTCCTATTTTTGGAGAAAAAATTAGGATAGGAAGTTTCATCATGTTCTACAATACGAAGCCACCGCCACTTCTTGTTCTTCATCGAGAGGCCAGATCTGGAGTCCCTTCGTGGCTCCGGAGAGGGGGGTCTTCCGTCTTCGTCATCATCAACCATCCTCCACCGCTAGTTTCATGATGCTCACCGCTGGGAGTGAGTAATTCCTTCGTAGGCTTGCTGGACGGTGATGGATTGGATGAGATTCATCATGTAATCGAGTTAGTTTTGTTAGGGCTTGATCCCTAGTATCCACTATGTTCTGAGATTGATGTTGCTATCACGTTTCCATGCTTAATGCTTGTCACTAGGGCCCGAGTGTCATGATTTCAGATCAGAACTGTTTATGTTTTCCCCAATATATCTATGTTCTTGATCCGATCTTGCAAGTTATATGCACCAATTACGAGTTATGGTCCGCATACCCCCAAAGTGATAACAATTGGGATTGTTTCCAGCGATTACCGTAATTTGAAAGTTTCATGTATTCACTATGTGTTAATATTTTATTCTGGTTCTCTATTAAAAGGAAGCCTTGATATCCCTTAGTTTCCTTATGGACCCCACTGCATGGGAGGGTGGGACAAAAGATGACATGCACGTTCTTTACCATAAGCACATATGACTATTTACGGAATACATGCCTATGGCTATTTACATAATACATGCCTACATTACATTGATGAGCTGGAGCTAGTTCTATGTCACCCTAGGTTATGACTGTTATACGATGAATATTATCCAGTGATATCACCGATCCAACGCCTACGAGCTTTTCACATATTGTTCTCGCTAAGTTACTACTGCTGTTACTATTGTTACAATTGCTACAAAACTACCGCTACTACTATTACTGTTTCTATTACTATCATTGTTACTGCTATCTAAGTATCATACTAATATGCTATCGATCACTCTCCTGTAGATATTTAGTCTCCAGGTGTGGTTGAATTGACAACTCAACTGCTAATACTTACAGATATTCTTTGGCTCCCCTTGTGTCGAATCAATAAATTTGGGTTGAATACTCTACCCTCGTAAACTGTTGTGATCCCCTATAATTGTGGGTTATCAACAGCTAACAATGAAGAAGTGATAAAAGAAAATGTCATTGGGTTACTTTTATTGAATGAAATGCATCATTGCAATGTTTTTATATAAATTTTATGAATTTCAATTGTGCTAATGACCATCATTAGGGTGATAATCATAATTTTGCCTATGATGTTGACAATTCCGCGCCTCATAATGAATTAATTAATAATGATAAAGTTTGCAACATTATTAAACGTGGGTTTGGAAGAGTGTCAACTTTCTATAAAAAGAATCCCACACATTTGGAGCGTGTCCAATCTTATGATTCTTTTTAATAAAAGTGGGTTTGGAGAGGTCATGACTTTAGTTGATGTTAATCCCACTATCTTGGAAGATTATAAGATTTGTATGCATATGGAACATAAAGACAATGCTTTACATGATAGTTATATTGTTGAGTTGGATTATGATCCTACATGTAATTATTATGAGTGAGGAAAATGTGGTTAGAGGAATTTCATGTTCAGTTACCTCTCTTGAAGTTCAAATTGTTAATGTTTTGTTCTTCTTCCTTGGATATGCTAATATTTCTTGTCTTGATAATTTGTTTGCTTATAAAATGCCTATACAGAGGAAGTATGATAGAATTAAATGTGTTCATCACATTTGTTACGATGGTCTTTTGTGCTTCAATTTTTACTTTCATGTGAGCATCATTGAAATCTCAAAGCCTATCTTAACAGCTATAAAGGAAGAGCTTGTTGGGATACAAAACAAATAGTCATCATTTCTATTTTAGTGTGATGACTTGATTATTGCTATAGTAATGATTTTTTATAATTTAATTAGTGCGTGTGATAGGTAAAGCCTTTGGGATGATTTGGATGATAGTTGAATTGATTCTGTCCAAAAATAAAAACTTATTTTCTCAGTATTTGAATTTACATTTTTTTACTGCAACATGATCTTGGTTTGAAATTTTTACAAATATTGATATACAAATTTTCTATGTTGTCCTAATTGTCAAGAATTGTTGGACTTACAGAAGTATGGTTTTGGTTCAGATCATTACACATTGTTCTGTTTTAGATAGATTCTGTTTTTTATTGCATAATGTGCTTATTTTAAAGAAGTTGTGGATTATATCGGGGGCTATAACTCATGGAGAAGTTACAATACAGTAGGTATTATGCAATAACAATTATTAATCAATATATAATAGTAGCTAAGTTTATGGTCTACCGATTATACTAACGGATCTCACAAAGTTTCTGTTGAGTTTTGTGTGCTGAATATTTCATGTTTTGTGTGAGATCACGTTGAATAAAGGAATAAGGAGCGGCAAAACCCTAAGCTTGGGGATACCCAAGGCACCCCAAGATCATATTCAAATAAGAACGAAGCGTCTAAGCTTGGGGATGTCCAGGATGGCATCCCCTCTTTTGTCTACAATTCATCAGTAAGTTACTTGGAACTATATTTTTATTCATCACATGGTATGAGTTTTACTTGGAGTGTCTTGTGCCGTAGTTTTATTTTATTTGCTTTCTTGTTAGTTTGCCACAATCATTGTTTGTTGGACACACCTTTGAGAGTGACACACATTCATCATGATTTGTTAGAATACTCTATATGCTTCGCTTATATCTTTTGAGTTATGTAGTTGCTCATGTGCATCACTTATATACTTAGAGAAAAGTGGTGGTTATATTTTATAGAAATCATTTGCACTATCATGCTTCACTTATATATTTTTGAGATTCTTCTTAATAGGAAGTGGTAGTTTGCACGGGTTATATGACTAGTCTACAAATGATAGGTATACAAGAGTGGTATTATAAAAACTTTGATGTAGACCACTGAATTTGATAAGTTTGATTCCTTACAATAGTTCTACAAATGATAGAGCAAGACCCGAAACAAGTATTCCACTGCCACAAGCCTCTTTTCTTCCACAATCCCATCTGGAGGCCTCCACATGTACTCTGTCAGAGGGGGAATCGATCATGCAGGGCTTCTACATCAATCTTGTTGCACCTCCGATGATGTCACTGGTACGCATCGGTGCTATACAAATGGTTTTTAACCCCTTTCCGTGGCGGCATTTGGAACCATCGCCAAGTGAGTGTGGGCGATAGGGAGTCCTTCCCACACGGCCCAGAAATCGTTGGGGATAGGAATTCCTGGGACACAGGCTGCAGCAAAATGAGCTCGTGTGCAATCGGACGAGGCATCGAAACCCAATCATTTCCGATCATATGTGCATCCCACATGGTGAATCCCAGAAAAACATTTCCGTTCATATTTATATCACACACAGTCAATCCAAGGAATACATTTCCGTTTTTATGTACATCCCACACAGTCAATCTAGGGAAAACGTTTCCGTTCGTATGTATATCACATAGTCAATCCAAGGAATATGTTTCCGTTCTTATGTACATCTCACATAGTCAATCCAGGGAAAACGTTTCCGTTCGTGTGTACATCCCAAACAATTTTATGTGTAGGCTCATGTGTGAAAGGTGTAACTATGACACACGCTCTGCCTTAGTTAACTATTTGCTTTTATCAACTACATCACACACGATTTGATTAATAAAAATGTGTGGCATTGGGCTATCCATCACAAGCGCTTTTACTTCTAGAACCGTTTGCAAAGTTCCATGACACATTTAGCAGGTTTATTTGTTTACAATTAATAATTCCAGTATTACGCAAATTCATATTTCATATCGAATAGTTGTTTGCCAATTTCATATCAGGCACATAAATATATTATAACATCATTGTACGATAGCTACATGAAAACAGCACAGTACAATATATAGCTAGTTCAACTTCATAAGAACAATATTAGAACAATATATTCATTTCCCTAATCGAGATCATCCAGGCTCGTCTTATCCACCTCTGCTTTCAGTTCAGTAAGAACCTGTTTTGCACTGGCCAAATGGGAAAGTGCCTCCTCCTTCGCCAACACCATCTTATCAAAGTCTGATTTAAAAATCTGAGCTCATTATCCACCTTCCTCTTTTTATCCCACATCTTCAAATATTCTTCAGCGTTGACAATACTTTCTCTAAGCCTACGTCTATTCTCTTGCTCATACATGCTCCAGAGCTTCGCTAGGCACATCTTCAAAGACTGTGGCCACTCTTGATCAACCCACTCCAAGTAAGAACACTTCCGTTCATCCTATAATATATAAAACTAGATCAGTAAAAATTGTAGGGGAAATGGATTTATAGAAACGTAGAAAATCACCAATTCTTATATTGAAAAACTAAAGAAACATGTTAATTATGACATATCTTCTCAAAAAGATCAATGTGCAAATGAATTAATTGCTACTGAGACAACAACCAAATTCTGGAACATCAGAAGCTATAATTAACTACAACAACGCTACAAGTTCTTACTCATGTACAATAAATAACAAATTGAACATTTTATGAGGAATGTAAATATAACTGCAACAGCATAGCGACAGTGTTTGGATGACAGTAAATTGATACTAATAGATGTGTACATGCACAAATTTAGTAACATAGAACTAATAGCACTAAGGCCGTCCACTATGTATGCCAAAATTGGTGTAAAGACAACTCTTGCTACATCTCACAGCGGAAAAAATCAGGGACCCAGACACCGGAGCACCTAGTTGCTCTGATGCCCAGTTCCTTCGTGCCATAAAGATTTAGTATTTTACTGCTTGGCTTCTCGGATGTGTGGACCAAAGTTGGCTGCACAAACTGCTCAAGCGGTGCCAAATAATTTTCTAATGGCACCGCTGATGAGATGACAACAATTTTAGATACTAGGTACAAACTGTGACACTGTCTTAGGACGCGTTTGGTTGAAGGTGTGGTATGAATGGGTTGGGACCATGATAGTGTCTGAATCACATCTAACAAATGATTTGTAACAATGAAAGAGGGTCTAACCTTCTCTGCACATACCAGAAACTTCCTCCCACTGTCCACAGATTCAAACACAACTAGCTTCACGCATGGAGATTGATGGTGACAACGAGTAGATAGATCTTCAGCCACCCTGCTCCATTCGTTGCCACTGATGGTCCTAGGGAGCTACAAGAGGAAGAAAAATGACTCAAATCGACCGCCGGGTAAAATTCTTCATTCCAATTCATAGCCCGAGAGAGGGAAGATTGGCATACCCGGGTGGTGAAGGAGTTATCGCCGGAGGAGGAACCGCTTGAGAGGTCTTTGAAGAAGACCATGGCGGCCTCGGCGGTAGGATGCGAGACAGCGAGAGCGAGGAAGCGGCTATAGCTTAGGAAGGAAGGAGGAAACAGGGGAAATGTGACTTGTGGTTGGGGAGAAAGGGGAGGGGAAGGGGGAGGGGAGGGGGTATATTTTGGCGGTAGGCCAAAATTTTGGATATGTGGCGGGAAACTTTGTGTGCGGCGCCGCTGGACCATTCACTTTGAACGATTGTGTGCATCACAAACGATTCTTCTGCTTTACGCGCATGGGAAGAGTTTGATAATTCAAATTTTGGTGGAAATTTCCCCAGGTACATCATTTCATAATTTAACATCACTTGCTAATTTGGGCACACAAAAGAGCGTACAGCAGACAGACCACACTTACTGGATCGAGCTATTTTAGTAATTAAACAGAGCCAGTTGACCTAAACATTACTCTAACAAAAGACCAGCATTAAAAAGAATGCCTAAGTACGCATAATTTTAACAAATCCGCTACCGCACCGCCCTATGCATCCCCGGTGTGAGATGAGACGTCGATGACTTGTCCTGGCGACATGCCGCCATTGGTGGACTCCGCATCCCCCCTGCTGAAGTCGACCGCATCCTCGTCCTCGTCCTCGGCGCCGCCCTCAAGGTTGTACTACTCGTAGTAGTGGCTGCACAAGAGCTCGCGTTGGTAATCCACCCCCGATTCCTCGACAGAAATACTCTTCTCTACCTCGACCTCAGCCATGCGCAACTCCTCCTCCCGGCGCTCCTCGATCACCGCCGCCTCCTGCATCTCCTACTCCCGCTCGGTGACCTCATGAGGAAGCAGGTGCTCGATGGCCACCGACGCCTTTTCAGACGTGGCTTGCATGCTGGAGTCCGAGGTGGCCTGGAATATCTTGGTGTGTGCATCCTCGATCTTGGCGTGGATGGCCTCAACCCGGGCCAGGGAGACATCGGCGGCACGGACGGCAGCTCGAGCACTCTCGGCATTTGCAGCTGCTGTCGCAGCAGCAACTGCAGCCGTCTCGGCTGCTGTAGCTGCCCTGTCGGCTGCCGCAGACGCCCTCTCAGCGGAAGTGACCATGCTCAATGCGGATGCGGCGACACTCTCAGCATAGGCGGTCGCGCTCTCGGCGCAGGCGGCGGCGCTCGAGGGGACGCGTTCATCATACGGGCCTTCACGAAGCGTTTCCATGGCGTCATCTTTGCAAGAAGGGGGTGCTGGAATGCAGATCGGGATTCACGGATTCAGGGGTTGCTAGCACTAGAGCAGACGAGCTGGCGAAGCTTAAGGAAGGAGACTTAAATAGACCCAGATATTTTCATCGCAAACGATTCCTAGAAAACAACTGTGTGTGATGTCAGGGCCGTCTCCAGGAACTCGAGGCCCCGGTGTGAAAAGCAAAATGAGGCCCTGAGATATTTTAAAAAAATATCATAGCTCAAGCATAATCATTTAGCTGTATAATTAAATTTATGTTATTTCATATAATGTTTAGAAAATTCTCAAATATCAATGCAAAATATTAAAACCAATAAACTGGCCTCATGCTCTATTGAAAAGTGGCATTCCGTCTTGTGTTTATTGAAATGAAATCTTTAATTATATCTTCATCTCTAATTTCTCTTTCTTCTTATGCTTTAAGGCACAAGAATCATACTTTCTTCTAGAACTAGAATCCATGATTGTTTCTGTTTATGAACCACCAAACAAAAGTAATATCAATGCATTTGAAATTTCGGACTGATAAGCTCACATGAAATATAGGCTTGTATAGATAGTTAGTTAGAATCAGAAAGAACCTTGATTTTGGACTTGGACGATAGGACGAGCAAGTACTGGAATTCTTGAATATGTGAAAACTTCTGAACTTCAACAAATAGACAAAAAATCATTCCAAAACATACCAGTACAATCTTAATACAATTTATGCAGTTTGTATCAAGACTAAGAAAAGGGGAGGATCGTAACCGGGCACCGGATGGTCTTCGTCTTCTATTCCTGTTAGGCGGCACGTTAGTGTCGGCCGGCCGCCGGCACGGTGGCGTCTCGCGCTCGCAAGTTCCTGTGCAGTTCCACTTCTGCCTGTTTTGCTCGTCGCCTACCTACAAACCGATCGCCACCGATTCAGTCGAAGCAAAGATGAGACAAAAAGCGAAGCGATTAGGGAATAAGAAACGGAAGTTATGGAGTATGTGCACTTGCTATGCTGGGGTTGCCGTTTCGTCTATGATCGCTAGGATCGATCCACGTGACGAGGGGTATGGCTCAAGGCCTTGAGCGGACCAGGCCCACGAAGGCTCAAACGAGTTTCAGGTGACACACAGAGGAAACGTTCGGCCTAAAACTGGATTTTTCAGACTTCGGACATACATGTATGGACCCTAATTGGGGGCCCCAGGGATTTGGGGGCCCTATGCGAGCGAACAGCTCGCATAGGCCCCTCAACGGCCCTGTGTGATATAGATATTTTTTATTAGCTGTGAAAGGCGAATTTGTAGTAAATTGGTAATGGATGGTGTTTTAAATGTATGAGAAATTTTGTAGTACTAATACAACTGTCATGTCAAATTTTGGAAAGATCCAGGGGTCATTTGACCTTTTAAGACATTTAAGTGATTTTCTAGCCATTTAATGACCGTAATTGAAATTTGAACTACATGTACATGCAACACCTAACCATGACGGTTTGAAAAGTCATATTTTGTGTACTTGTGTGCGATTTAATTCCATGTGCAGTAAATTGGAAGGAATTTTCAAAACATATTGGTCTAACGGGTATGGCACAATTAAGCATGGAGTGCCATGGCATTTAAATTCTAAAAAATTAAAAAAATATCAGAAACACATGAAACCTTGGTTGATGTAATGTCATGCCACCAAGATGATGTGGCAAAAAACTTGGCATGTGTGACGAAAGTTTGGACACACACCCCTCACAAACCGGAGCAACTCACTAGAAGGCTCGTGGTTCCGAGAGGGAACAATGCATGTTTGATGACGAACGGGAGATAGCTTCCTCTTACAGCCTTCAATTTTTTTTCTACGTGCAACGTGCACTAATACAACTGTCGTCTGAAAATTTGGAAAATTTTTGTGGTCATTTGACCTTTCGAAGACATTTAAGTGATTTTCTAGCCATTTAATGAAGGTAATTCAAATTTGAACTACACCTACATGCAACGGCTAACCATAATGGTTTGAAAAATCATATTTGTTTACTTGTGTGTGAGATAATTCCATGTGCAGTAAATTAGAAGGAATTTCCAAACATATTTGTCTCACGACATGGACACATGCATCTGTATGCATGGAGTGCCATGGCATTTAAATTCCAAAAAATAAAAAAATATCAGAAACACATGAAACCTTGGTTGATGTAATGCCATGCCACCAAGATGATGTGGTAAAAATTTTGGCATGTTTGACGAAAGTTTGGACACACACCCCTCACAAACCGGAGCAACTCACTAGGAGGCTTGTGGTTCTGAGAGGGAACAATGCGTGTTTGATGACGAAAGGGAGATAGCTTCCTCTTACGGCCTTCAAATATTTTATACGTTTAATGTGCACTACTACAACTATAATGTGAAATTTCGGAAAATTCTAGGGGTCATTTGACCTTTTAAATACATTTAAGTGATTTTCTAGCCATTCAATGACCATAATTCAAATTTGAACTACATCTACATGCAATGCCTAACCATAACAGTTTGAAAAGTCATATTTGTGTACTTGTGTGCGAGTTAATTCCATGTGCAGTAAATTAGAAGGAATTTTCAAACATATTGGTCTCACGACATGGACACATGCATATGTATGCATGGAGTGCCATGGCATTTTAATTCCAAAAAAATAAAAAATGAACAGAAAAAGATGAAACCTTGCTTGATGTAATGTCATGCCACCAAGATGATGTGGTAAAAAATTGGCATGTTTGACGGAAGTTTGGACAGACACCCCTCACAAACCAAAGCAACTCACTACAAGGCTCGTGGTTCCGAGAGGAAACAATGCATGCTTGATGACGAACGGGAGATAGCTTCCTCTTACGGCCTTCAAATTTTTTCTACGTTTAACATGCACTACTACAACTATAATGTGAAAATTTGGAAAATTCTAGGGGTCATTTGACCTTTTAAAGACATTTAAGTGATTTTCTAGCCATTTAATGACCGTAATTCAAATTTGAACTACATCTACATGCAACGCCTAACCATAACGGTTTGAAAAGTCATATTTGTGTACTTGTGAGTGAATTAATTCCATGTGCAGTAAATTAGAAGGAATTTTCAAACATATTGGTCTCACGACATGGACACATGCATATCTATGCATGGAGTGCCATGGCATTTTAATTCCAAAAAAATTAAAAATGATCAGAAACACATGAAAACTTGCTTGATGTAATGTCATGCCACCAATATGATGTGGTAAAAAAATTGGCATATTTCACGAAAGTCAGGACACACACCCCTTACAAACCGGAGCAATTCACTAGAAGGCTCGTGGTTCCGAGAGGGAACAATGCATGTTTGATGACGAACAGGAGATAGCTTCCTCTTATGGCCTTTAATTTTTTTTCTACGTTTGACGTGCACTACTACAACTGTTGTGAAAATTTGGAAAATTCTAGCAGTCATTTGACCTTTTAAAGATATTTAAGTGATTTTCTAGCCATTTAATGGTTGTAATTCAAATTTGAATTACATCTACATGCAACGGCTAACCGTAATGGTTTGAAAAATCATATTTGTGTACTTGTGTGCGAGTTAATTCCATCTGTAGTAAAATAGAAGGAATTTTCAAACATATTGGTCTCACGGCATGGGCACATGCATGGAGTTCCATAGCATTTTAATTCCAAAAAATTAAAAATGATCATAAAAACATGAAACCTTGCTTGATGTAATGTCATGCCACCAAGATGATGTGGTAAAAAAATTGGCATGTTTGATTAAAGTTTGGACACACCCCTCACAAACCGGAGCAACTCACTGGAAGACTCGTGGTTCCAAGAGGGAACAATGCATGTTTGATGACAAACGGGACATAGCTTCCTCTTACGGCCTTCAAATTTTTCTATGTTTAACGTGCACTACTACAACTGTAATGTGAAACTTAGGAAAATTCTAAGGGTCATTTGACCTTTTAAAGACATTTAAGTGATTTCCTAGCCATTTTAATGATCATAATTCAAATTTGAACTACATCTACATGCAACAGGTAACCATAATAGTTTGAAAAATCATATTTGTGTACTTGTGTGCGAGTTAATTCCATGTGTAGTAAATTAGAAGGAATTTTCAAACATATTGGTCTCACGACATGGACACATGCATATGTATGCATGGAGTGCCATGGCATTTTAATTCCAAAAAAATAAAAAATGAACAGAAAAAGATGAAACCTTGCTTGATGTAATGTCATGCCACCAAGATGATGTGCTAAAAAAATTGGCATGTTTGACAAAAGTTTGGACACACACCTCTCACAAACCGGAGCAACTCACTAGAAGGCTCGTGATTCCCAAAGGGAACAATGCATGTTTGATGACGAACATGAGATAGCTTCCTCTTACAGCCTTCAAATTGTTTCTACGTTTAACGTGCACTACTACAATTGTAATGTAAAAAATTGGAAAATTCTAGCGGTCATTTGACCTTTCAAAGACATTTAAGTGATTTTCTAGCCATTTAATGACCATAATTCAAATTTGAACTATATCTACATGCACCGGCTAACCATAACGATTTGAAAAATCATATTTGTGTACTTGTGTGCGAGTTAACTCCATGTGCGGTAAAAAGAAGGAATTTTCAAACATATTGGTCTCACGGCATGGGCACATGCATGAAGTGCCATGGCATTTTAATTCCAAAAAATTAAAAAATGATCAGAAAACATGAAACCGTGCTTGATGTAATGTCGTGCCACCAAGATGATGTGGTAAAATTAGGCATGTTTGACGAAACTTTGGACACCCCCCCCCCTCACAAACTTTGGTGTCAAAACCGGCGGATCTCGGGTTGGGGGTCCTGAACTGTGCATCTAAGGTCGATGGTAATAGGAGACAGGGGACACAATGTTTACCCAGGTTCGGGCCCTCTCTATGGAGGTAATACGCTACTTCCTACTTGATTGATCTTCATGAATATGAGTATTACAAGAGTTGATCTACCACGAGATCGTAATGGCTAAACCCTAAAAGTCTAGCCTGTCTGACTATGATTATCTATTCCAGCTGTCTACGGACCTAGCCCTCCAGTTTATATAAACACCGAGGGGATCTAGGGTTACATAAGGTTGGTTACAGAGAAAGGAATCTTCATATTTGGTCACCAATCTTTCCTTCCACGCCAAGGAGAGTCCCATCCGGACACGGACAGAGTCTTCGGTCTTTGTATCTTCACGGCCCATCAGTCTGGCCCATATCCAATAGGTCGGACGCCCAAGGACCCCTTAGTCTAGGACTCCCTGAGTAGCCCCTGAACCAGGCTTCAATGACGACGTGTCTGGCGCGCAGATTGTCTTCGGCATTGCAAGGCGGGTTCCCCTTTCTAAATACTCCCAGATAGTCTTCGGATGAAACGAACATGTCTGGATCTGCAACACAAGTACCACACACATAGCTATAGAGAATATAATATTTCATGAGTCCCATCTGCTGACAACTTTTTGCAAGATGACATCACGTCTATCTGGTCATTATATCGAACCGTTTTTGCCTGTTGTTCCGTGTTTCGAGATGCGGTTTCCATTGGCATGTCTTGTCAAAGCAGAGATCGTGTCCCCTTATCACGGGATTCTCATCAATACGGGTGTGGGTAATCCAACCGCGCCGTCTGCACAGCCCTTGGGAATAGGCGAGTTTTAGTGCGAGTGGGGAGGCGTTCGATATTCACTGCCTTTATAAGGAGATAAGCACTCCCTTTCTTCACCCACGCCTTCTCTCTTCCTCTGCCCTTCCATTCGTGAGCTCCAGCGCCCAAGTTCTCATCTTCCCCCACTCGAGCAAGCACTCAGCCATGTCAGGATCCGGGGGTCAAGGGAAGTGGATGGCCTCCTCCGTCAAGGAGAAGGATATTACTGAGCTTCGGGCGGCCGGGTATCTGGCGAAGGAAATCGCCCACCGTCTTCCAGCCAAGGGGCAAGTCGTTCCTACACCGAAGCCCAACGAGAGGGTGGTATTCGTCCCTCATTTCATCCGTGGGCTAGGGTTTCCACTCCACCCTTTCGTCCGTGAGCTGATGTTCTATTACGGGCTGGACTTCCATGATCTAGCCCCGAACTCTTTCCTCAATATCTCGGCGTTCATTGTCGTGTGTGAGGCCTTCCTCCGCATCCAACCCCACTTCGAGCTGTGGCTCAAGGTCTTTAACGTGAAGCCGAAGGTGGTGGATGGCCAGCACGCGGAGTGCGGAGGCGCCATGGTGAGAAAGCTGACCAATGTCTCCTGGCCAAAAGGTACTTTCGTGGAGACTGTCAAGCAGTGGCAGAAACTATGGTTCTACATCACAGAACCCCGCGGTGCCACCTGGGCCGCGGCTGCCGAATTCAACTCCAGAGCTCCAATGTGGCTCACCTCCTGGATTGAGAAGGGCCCGAATTGGTCTTCGCCAGACGAGCCGATAGCGTTGCAAATGCGCATTCAAAGCATGGTGGATAAAAACATTAAGCTCTTCGACGTAATCCAAGTGATGCTAGTTCGCCGGATTCTCCCGTGCGAAAGACGAAGTCGCCCTTTATGGGAACTCAATCCGAAGAAGCACCAAACTCTGGAAAGGCTCTTCGGAACCACTCATGAAGACGCCTTGAAGTTGCTCTTCAAAGGCAACGAGACGCCGCCAGCCATAGACTCGGACCGTGGGCACGACATTACCCACCCCGCCAACGAGGTAAGCCTTTAATGCATCCTCTACTTGCTTGTTTCAAGGAGGATATCTTAACTTTTATTATCATTGCTTCTTCAGGAAAGGACGGAGAGGGCGAAGCGGATTCGGTGTCCGGCTCCGCTACCCAAGGAACCAATCATCCTGTGCCTGGCAAAGATGCTGGTACTGGCACCCTATAAGGCGCCGGAGAAGAAGGCCAAGGGGGTCCAGTGGCCCCCGCCGCAAGGGCACTTCGGACGTGACGTCCGAAGAAAAGACCCGCTCCTCCGCCACCGAAGACGACGAGCAGGAGGAGGAGGAGGAGAGCGACTCTCCCCCTGATGGGGGGAGGAAGAAGAGGGCGGCCTCCACTAATTTGGAAGCGGAGGCGCCCAAGATGGGGAAAGGCCCTCTTGTGGATAACTCCACATGGGACATTGACAGCAGCCCGGAGCGAAACCCCCAGAACAAGCCCCTGGCTGCATCATGAGTACGAAGAACCCGCACTCATCTATTTATCCGGCCTCTCTACTTTATGGTATTAATATGGTTAATCATGTTATGGGAGCCCGGCCCACGACAGCTCCCAGCGATCCTCATCAAGAGGCTTGTTTGATTCAAAGGAAATGGCCAGCGAGATACCGCCGGCCGCTTACTATCCCAAGGCCAAGGGAGACGACAAGGTGCTGTCCCAAAGGACCTTCCTAGGCCAGGGAGAGGTTCAGGAGGCCGTCATGGTGGTGCCGGAGGGTGAAACCTCGGCCGCCGGACACATGGGGGAATAGACCCCCATGGAGACTGATGATGGGGGCCATGCTCAGTTCAGCCCCCATCCGAGCACGGATCCAGAGACCCATACGGCCCCGGAGTCCGACAAGCAGCCTCCTTCAAGAGAAGGAGGCGTGCCCGTCTCGCCGGTGACCTCTGTCCAACCAGAGGCGCCGGATAACCTATTGGAAGAGGTACGGGGAGCTTCCATTGTGGAAGAACACCGTATTCTTATGGGTACGGTGGTTAATAAAGTTCAGTCCATCAAGAGCGGATTGATCGAATCCTGTAGCGGCCTACTGATAGGTTTTGAGGTAAGTGGCATAACAAGGAAAATCCCAATATAGATAGTAGCCCCAAAGACACTGTCCGGCGTTCGGAAAGAGAAGCCGGACAGAGGATCAATTAAATTTTGTAGGAAACTAACCAAAATGTGTCTGATGTGAATAAGTAGGCGTCGTTGCTGGCCGCGACCTCACACACTGCCGAAGTCTCCGGACTAAAGCAGAGACTGGAGCGGGCCGAGGAGGATCTCGGCCAAGCGAGGAAGCAGTTGGGAGACCAGCAAGGTATGTAATGACTTGCTATATATTTGGAAAGAATAAATGATGTATATTGACCGTAGTGTTATGATATGTGTAGGAGCGACGACCGAGGTCGAGGCCCTTAAAAAGGTCCTGGCCGAAGCCAAGGGGAAAGCTGTCAAGGAGCAGGCCGCTCATAAGAAGCTTATGGCCAGGCTGAACAAGGTCCAGCAAGAGCTCCAGGACGCTGTGAAGAAGTATGAGACCTTGGAGGGCGATGTTTCGGCTCGAGAGACCGAACTCGCCAAGGCTCGTCAAAGCGCGGAGGCAGCCTGGGTTGAAGCCCAGGGTGCCCTCCAGGAGATCCAGGAGGCCAAGAAGATCGCGGCAGGTAAGGCGTTTAGTATGCAAAGCAAGTGTGTGAAGAAGTATTTCTTACTAACCCGGATTCGGAGTTCTCCAGGGGCGTTTGCAGATCTGTCGCGCAGTGTGTCCGACGCTGCGGAGTTCTTCCGAGCCAAAGAAGGGAGCTCAACGGAGAAGCTGTTCTGGTCGCAATACCTTGCGCCAGAGCATCCAGTGCCCTTCACCGATCAGCTAAAACAGCTGGTCGAGCTGCATAGGGTGGCCGAAGTGGCCATGAAGGATTTGATAATCCGATTGTGGCCTGCCGAAGCTATGCACTGAAGCTACTTCGGGCTCGTGAAGCAGCTGGTGAATGCATGTCCTCGGCTGAACGTCATCAAGCGATCGGCCTACATTGAAGGTGCGTGCATGGCCTTCGCCCGCGTCAAGGTGTGGTGGCCGAAGATGGACACCGTCAAGCTGACGACCGAGGGGCCGCCAGAGGGCAAGGAGCACCGCACGCCCGAGCTGTATTTTGCAGATGTCCTGGAGGAGTCTCGCATTGTGGCAACGCAATGTGCGCAAGACATTATTTTCGAATGAATATGTTCATGTTGTCTTTGCCTTGTACGATGAAACAAATTTTGTAATATAATGTTTGTTTAAAAATTTCCACCTCCTGTGCGGCCGTATTGTGTGAAATCTGAGAGTTAGCCGGTCGTCGGCTTCTGCCCCCATGTAGGAAGTACGGGGGTGTTCAGGATATAATCTAAACACTCTTGATCCAATTGTTTGGTCCTTGAAGGAGGTGTTTAGCGCAGCGAACCAGGCAATCAGACTATTTGGCTTGAACACCCTCACTTAGCCATAGGAGTTTGACGATAAAAATTTAGGCACAACCCCTGGTATGTGAACTAGGAATCTATAAACGCCTGATCGGGCAAGTACCAATCCCTTGCGTAATGCGGAAAAAATCTCTATGATTTGAGACCTCCGAAGAGTTGACCGGCTCTCGCCGCATCATGACAGTCAGTTTTCGGCTTTCTCTACTGAGGTGCTCATCCGGATAAACCAGGACGCAATCGTAGTAGTTCTCCCTTTACTACCCTAGCTGATGTAGCGGGACGTAGGGTAGCAAGCACAGGAGCCGGGCAACCCAACTATTGACCAAAGACATGATTTGGAGCGAGTGCATATAGTGCTAAATTCGGGGTGCCGAACAGTAGAAAGTGTTCAGACTTTGTTGCCGTGTTGTGGGGCGCAATGAAGCCCCTGGCAAATTGGAATGTACCAAAGTGTACGGGTGCTATTTGATAAAGTTATCAATAGAAAAAGGAAAACAGAAAAAAGAGCAAGGGTAATGAGCCAAGGCCGCAGAATTTGGGCCGCAAACTGTTTCTGTTATAATTTGATTAATACGTTGAAGCGCATTGATACAAATAGTGCAATAAGCAACGGGCTAAGCCACGACCAAGAGAGAGCTGTGTGTGGGTCCTGAGAACAGGTACAGTGGTTGTTAAAGAAACCACCTAAAAATTCCCTTATACTTCTGTGCTTCATGCCATCTTGGTATATTTATCCTTTGAAAGGACCGGTGATTGGGCCACCAGGGTGAACCTGTGGAAAGAAAACCAGAAAAGGAGAAAAGGAAATAGTGAGGTTATGTGTGTCCGGGAGCGGTCGACCCGTATTGTGGATCACAGGCTAGTTATGCCTCTGTCTATGCCCATGGTATCTTGAGTGCGTTGTTATTTACGCGCGGTACGAATGCCGCTACTTGATCGGGACTGGGATGGAGGCCGAATTGCTAGTCGAGCTCTTGACGAGCTGACTTGTCCTGCTGCAGAGTAGTTCGGACTCTCTTAACCATGTCCGGGGGACCGGCCGCCAAATTGAGGTTCTGTTTGAAAAGGCTGCTCTGTACTTCTGCTGCTAAGGTAGCGGTGTGCTCCTCAGTACGGAGGGAGCATTCCTTGTTTCCATTAACTGTTATGACACCTTGTGGTCCAGGCATCTTGAGCTTAATATAAGCGTAGTGTGGCAATGTATTGAATCGAGCAAATGCGGTTCGTCGGAGCAGTGCATGATAGCCACTGCGAAAGGGGACAATATCAAAGATTAACTCCTCACTTCGGAAGTTGTCCGGAGATCCGAAGACAACCTCTAGTGTGATAGAGCCCGTACAGCGGGCCTCTACACCTCATATGACTCCTTTAAAGGTAGTCTTTGTGGGCTTGATCCGTGATGGATTGATTCCCATTTTGCGCATTGTATCCTGATAGAGTAAGTTGAGGCTACCGCCATCGTCCATCAGGACTCGTGTCAGGTGGAAACCATCAATTATTGGGTCCAAGACCAGTGCGGCTGAACCTCCATGACGGATACTGGTCGGATGATCCCGGCAATCGAAAGTGATCGGGCATGGCGACCATGGATTAAATTTTGGGGCGACTGGCTCTATCGCGTAGACGTCCCTAAGCGTGTGCTTGCGCTCCCTCTTGGGGATGTGGGTAGCATATATCATGTTCACCATTTTGACCTGAGGGGGAAACTTCTTCTCTCCCCCTGTGTTCGGCTGCCGGGTCTCTTCATCATCATCCTTGCTTTGCGATCCCTTTTCCTTATTCTCGGCGTTTCATTTGCCGGCATGTTTGAAAACCCAACAATCTCTGTTGGTATGATTGGCTGGTTTGTCTGGGGTGCCATGGATTTGGCACGGATGATCGAGTATGCAGTCTAAGCTGGATGGTCCTTGATTGTTTCTTTTATATGGCTTCTTCCACTGACCGAACTTGGAGTCACTGAATCCGGCATTGACTGTGGTGTCATCGGTGTTATCACCATTGCTTCGATGTTTGTACCTACTCGTCGGAGCTTGCCGCTGCTATTTTTGGCCTCGAAAGTGCCCATTTCATTTGTTGTATTTTTGCTACGGGTCAGCCAACTGTCCTCACCCGCACAAAAGCGGGTCATGAGTGTCGTGAGGGCTACCATCGACATCAGCTTTTCCTGGTCGGGGTGCCGGGCGAGCCATTCGTCACAGATGCTATGTTTAAAGGCCGCTAGGGCTTCGGCATCCGGACAGTCGACAATCTGGTTCTTTTTAGTTAGGAACCTAGTCCAGAATTTCCTGGCTGACCCCCAGGCTGTTGAACTATGTGACTTAAGTCATCAGCATCTGGTGGCTGGACATATGTACCTTGGAAGTTATCGAGGAAGGCTTCTTCCAAGTCCTCCCAGCTGCTAATAGAATTTGCAGGCAGACTGTTTAACCAGTGCCAAGCTGGCCCTTTCAGTTTTAACGGCAGGTATTTGATGGCGTGGAGGTCGTCTCCATGAGCCATGTGAATGTGGAGAATAAAGTCCTTGATCCACACCACGGGGTCAGTTGTTCCATCGATAATTCGATGTTTATGGGTTTAAACCCTTCTGGGAATTCATGATCCATTACTTCGTCAGTGAAGCAAAGAGGGTGTGCGGCACCTCTACATCGGGTCGCATCGTGACGTAGCTCCGATGGAGTCCGTCTGCAGCGTTCGGCCTGTGCATGACTAGGTTTGTCACGTCTGAATAGATAGCCGTCAACACGTGTCGAGGCACGTCCTCGTGATCCGTAGATCGATCGGGGATGTCCTGCTCTGTTGTTTAGGTCCTGCCGAAGGTCGTATGTGTGACCACGAGTTGTTTGATCTTTGCCTTATAATGAGGCGAGGCGGGCTGGTATTCGGCTTGAGTTGTCACTTTATCCCAACCACGTGGTGGTCGGTCAGCCCCATTGCATGACGATTGTATGGGCTCCAACGCCTCATCATCAAACTGAGGTAGCAATTTGCGCTACGGGTAACTTTTGGCTGGGCGTTTAAGGCCGTATTCTTTGGCTGCCAAGACATCAGTCCATCTATCATTTAGCAGATCTTGATCAGCTTGAAGCTGTTGCTGCTTCTTTTTCAGGCTCCTTGCTATGGCTATTAGTTGACGCTTAAAGCGCTCCTGCTCAAGAGGTTCCTCAGGCACGATGAAATCCTCGTTGCCGAGGCTCACCTCATCCTCGGAGAGCGGAAGATAATTGTTGTCCTTCGAGTCTTTGTTTATGGCCTGTTCATCGGGGCTAACTTGCCCATCTTCCCGTTATTCTTGTTCGGAAGTTGCTTCAACGGGGTCTTCATTATCTTCGGCACCGTCCGGAGTTTTATCTTCTCCTATGCCAGTATTGCTATCTTTTGCACGACGTGACTTAGAGCCACGCTGCTGACGTCGGCGCTTGGGCTGTGTCCCAGGAGGTTTATCGTCAACTGGATCTTCTTTGTCGTCGTCGTTAGGTTCTTTAGGTGTATCCACCATGTACACATCGTACGAAGAAGTGCTCGTCTAGTGTCCGGTGAACGGCGGGTTTTGGCCGTGCTCCTCATCTGTATCGTCGTCCATACCATCGATGTCTTCAGAGGCATAATCGAGCATATCTGTTAAGTCTTCGACAGTGGCTATAAAGTGGGTGGCGGGTGGGAAGCGAAATTCCCCATCATCAGCTTCTAGTTCGAACCGGATATAGTTCGGCTGTGAATCCCCCGTTAAGGATAGATTTTTTAATGAGTTCAGTACATCGCCCAAAGGAGAGTGCTGGAAGATGTCCACGGCACTAAATTCAGCGATCGATGACCGATCATGCTCGACATGCGCGGACGCACGTAGTTCGGAACTTACAGCTGGAAACAAGTCCGAGGTTCCGGTGACACAGACATTGCCAGCGGTTAGGTCTGTGTGCGGCTCCAACGCCGTAGGGTCTGCGGCCTCTGAGCGGGGTTGAGCTTCCTGCCCTCGGATGGCGCGACCTACTCCGGATCTAAGGCCAGAGCGGTTACAGGTGCAATTTCCTGGGTATGGCCCGATGACAGATCTAAGTTATGTTCATCGAGATGACGGGGAGCGACTGCTGCAGTCTCGAATCCGTCAAAGATCAAGTCTTCGTGGATATCCGCGACGTGGTTCAAGCTCCCAAATCTGACCTGACGGCCAGTGGCGTAGCTGTCAATCTGCTCCAGGTGGCCAAGCGAGTTGGCCCGCATTGCAAAGCCACTGAACACGAAGATCTGTCCGAGGAGGAAGGCTTCCCCATGGACAGCGTTGTTGTAGATGATTGAAGGAGCCATCAAACCTTTTGAGGACGGCACAGTGGAACTCTCAATGAAAGCACCAATGTCGGTGTCAAAACCGGCGGATCTCGGGTAGGGGGTCCCGAACTGTGCGTCTAAGGTCGATGGTAACAGGAGACAGGGGACACAATGTTTACCCAGGTTCGGGCCCTCTCTATGGAGGTAATACCCTACTACCTGCTCGATTGATCTTGATGAATATGAGTATTACAAGAGTTGATCTACCACGAGATCGTAATGGCTAAACCCTAAAAGTCTAGCATGTCTGACTATGATTATCTATTCCAGCTGTCTACAGACCTAGCCCTCCGGTTTATATAAATACCAGGGGATCTAGGGTTACATAAGGTCGGTTACAGAGAAAGGGATCTTCATATTTGGTTGCCAAGCTTGCCTTCCATGCCAAGGAGAGTCCCATCCGGACACGGGCAGAGTCTTTGGTCTTTGTATCTTCACGACCCATCAGTCCGGCCCATATCCAATAGGTTAGACGCCTGAGGACCCCTTAGTCTAGGACTCCCTCGGTGTGCATCCAACTCGCTTGCTCACGAAGACCTAGGGCATTTTGAGGAAGCCCATCATTGGAATATACAAGCCAAGTTCTATAATGAAAGATTCCCACTATTATATGAAAGTGACAACATAGGAGACTCTCTATCATGAAGATCATGGTGCTACTTTGAAGCACAAGTCTGGTAAAAGGATAGTAGCATCGCCCCCTCTCTATTTTTCTCTCATTTTTTTGTTTTTTTGTCTTTTGGGCCTTCTCTTTTTTTTATGGCCTCTTTTTTTATTTTTCGTCCGGATCTCATCCCGACTTGTGGGGGAATCATAGTCTCCATCATCCTTTCCACACATGGGACAATGCTCTAATAATGATGACCATCATACTTTTAATTACTTACAACTCAAGAGTTACAATTCGATACTTAGAACAAAATATGACTATATGAATGCCTCCGGCGGTGTACCGGGATGTGCAATGACTCAGGAGTGACATGTATGAAAGAATTATGAACGGTGGCTTCGCCACAAATACGATGTCAACTATATGATCATGCAAAGCAATATGACAATGATGGAGCGTGTCATAATAAACGGAACGGTGGAAAGTTGCATGGCAATATATCTCGGAATGGCTATGGAAATGCCATAATAGGTAGGTATGGTGGCTGTTTTGAGGAAGGTAATGGTGGGTGTATGGTACCGGCGAAAGTTGCGCGGCACAAGAGAGGCTAGCAATGGTGGAAGGGTGAGAGTGCGTATAATCCATTGACTCAACATTAGTCATAAAGAACTCACATACTTATTGCAAAAATCTATTAGTTATCGAAACAAAGTACTACGGGCATGCTCCTAGGGGGGTATATTGGTAGGAAAAGACCATCGCTCATCCCCGACCGCCACTCATAAGGAAGACAATCAATAAATAAATCATGCTCCGACTTCATCACATAACGGTTCACCATACGTGCATGCTACGGGAATCACAAACTTTAACACAACTATCTCTCGAATTCACAACTACTCAACTAGCATGACTCTAATATCACCTTCTTCATATTTCAAAATAATCATCAAGTATCAAACTTCTTATAGTATTCAATGCACTCTATATGAAAGTTTTATTATACCCATCTTGAATGCCCATCATAGTAGGACTAATTTTATAACCCAAGCAAATTATCATGCTGTTCTAAAGACTCTCAAAATAATATAAGTGAAGCATGAGATTTAATCTATTTCTTCAAAATAAAACCACCGCCGTGCTCTAAAAAGATATAAGTGAAGCACTAGAGCAAATGACAAACTGCTCCAAAAGATATAAGTGAAGATCAATGAGTAGTCGAATAATTATACAACTATGTGAAGACTCTCTAACATTTAACAATATCAGAACTTGGTATATTATTCAAGCAGCAAGCAAAAAAAAATGACGCTCCAAGCAAAACACATATCATGTGGTGAATAAAAATATAGCTCCAAGTAAAGTTACCGATGAACGAAGACGAAAGAGGGGATGCCATCTGGGGCATCCCAAGCTTAGGCTCTTGGTTTTCCTTGAATATTACCTTGGGGTTCCTTTGGCATCCCCAAGATTAGGCTCTGTCCACTCCTTGTTCCATAGTGCATCGAATCTTTACCCAAAACTTGAAAACTTCACAACACAAAACTCAGCAGAAAATCTCATGAGCTCCGTTAGTATAAGGAAATAAATCACCACTTTTCTTACTGTTGTGAACTCATTATAAATTCATATTTGTGTAATATGTACTGTATTCCAACTTCTGTATGGTTCATACCCTCCGATACTACTCATAGATTCATCAAAATAAGCAAACAACGCAATGAAAACAGAATCTGTCAAAAACAGAACAGTCTTTAGTAATCTGTATCATTCGAATACTTCTGTCACTCCAAAAATTCTGAAATAAATTGGTGGACCTGAGGAATTTGTCTATTAATCATCTCCAAAAAGAATCATCCTAGATGCACTCTCCAGTAAAAAATGGCAGCTAATCTCGTGAGCGCAAAAGTTTCTGTTTTTTACAGCAAGATCGCAAAGACTTCACCCAAGTCTTCCCAAAGGTTCTACTTGGCACAAACACTAATTAAAACATAAAACCACATCTAAACAGAGGCTATATGAATTAATTATTACTAAACAGGAGCAAAAAGCAAGGAACACAAATAAAATTGGGTTGCCTCCCAACAAGCGCTATCGTTGAACGCCCCTAGCTAGGCATGATGATTTCTATGATGCTCACATAGAAGATAAGAATTGTAACATAAAGAGAGCATCATGAAGAATATGACTAGCACATTTAAGTCTAACTCACTTCCTATGCATAGGTATTTTGTGAGCAAACAACTTGTGGGAACAAGAATCAACTTGCATAGGAAGGTAAAACAAGGATAACTTCATGATTTTCAACACATATAGAGGAAATTTGATATTATTGCAATTCCTACAAGCATATGTTCCTCCCTCATAATAATTACATGTAGGATCATGAGAAAATTCAACAATATAGCTATCACAAAACATATTCTTAACACAATCCACATGTATGCAAAGTTGACACTCTTCCAAAATAGTGGAATTAACATTAACTAAAGTCATGACCTCTCCAAACCCACTTTCATAATTATCACAATAAGATTCAACACCCTCCAAAATAGTGGGATCGTTACTTCCTAAAGTTGACACTCTTCCAACACCACTTTCATCAATATAATCATCATAAATAGGAGGCATGCTATCATCAAAATAAATTTTCTCATCAAAACTTGGGGGACAAAAAATATCATCTTCATCAAACATAGCATCCCCAAGCTTGTAGCTTTGCATATCATTAGCATCATGGGTATTCAAAGAATTCATACTAACAACATTGCAGTCATGCTCATCATACAAAAATTTAGTGCCAAACATTCTAATGAATTCTTCTTATAACACTTTGGCACAATTATCGGAATCCTTATTTTTGCGAAAGACATTAAAAAGATGAAGCATATGAGGTAACCTCAATTCCATTTTTTGTAGTTTTCTTTTATAGACTAAACTAGTGATAAAACAAGAAACTAAAAGATTCGATTGCAAGATCTAAAGATATACCTTCAAGCGCTAACCTCCCTGGCAACGGTGCCAGAAAAGAGCTTGATGTCTACTACACAACCTTCTTCTTGTAGACGTTGTTGGGCCTCCAAGTGCAGAGGTTTGTAGGACAGTAGCAAATTTCCCTCAAGTGGATGACCTAAGGTTTATCAGTCCGTGGGAGGCATAGGATCAAGATGGTCTCTCTCAAACAACCCTGCAACCAAATAGCAAAGAGTCTCTTGTGTCCCCAACACACCCAATACAATGGTAAATTGTATAGGTGCACTAGTTCGGCGAAGAGATGGTGATACAAGTGCAATATGGATGGTAGATAAAGATTTTTCTAATCTGAAAATATAAAAACAGCCAGGTAGCAAGTGATAAAAGTGAGCACAAACGGTATTGCAATGCGTTGAAACAAGGCCTAGGGTTCATACTTTCACTAGTGCAAGTTCTCTCAACAATAATAACATAATTGGATCATATAACTATCCCTCAACATGCAATTAAGAGTCACTCCAAAGTCACCAATAGTGGAGAACAAACGATGAGATTATTGTAGGGTACGAAACCACCTCAAAGTTATCCTTTCTATTCGATCTATTCAAGAGTCCGTAGTAAAATAACACGAAGCTATTCTTTTCGTTCAATCTATCCTAGAGTTCGTACTAGAATAACACCTTAAGACACAAATCAACCAAAACCCTAATGTCACCTAGATACTCCAATGTCACCTCAAGTATCCGTGGGTATGATTATATGATATCCAGCACGCAATCTCAGATTCATCTATTCAACCAACACAAAGAACTTCAAAGAGTGCCCCAAAGTTTCTACCTGAGAGTCAAGACGAAAACATGTGCCAACCCCTATGCATAAGTTCACGAGGTCACGGAACTCGCAAGTTGATCACCAAAACAAACATCAAGTGGATCACGTGATATCCCATTGTCACCACAGATAAGCACATGCAAGACATACATCAAGTGTTCTCAAATCCTTAAAGACTCAATCCGATAAGATAACTTCAAAGGGAAAATTCAATCCATCACAAGAGAGTAGAGGGGGAGAAACATCATAAGATCCAACTATGATAGCAAAGCTCGCGGTACATCAAGATCGTGCCAAATCAAGAACATGAGTGAGTGAGATAAAACGCATAGCTACTGGTACATACCCTCAGTCCCGAGGGTGAACTACTCCCTCCTCGTCATGGAGAGCGCCGGGATGATGAAGATGGCCACCGGAGAGGGATTCCCCCCTCCGGCATGGTGCTGGAACGGGTCTAGATTGGTTTTTGGTGGCTGATAACCCACAAGTATAGGGGATCGCAACAGTTTTCGAGGGTAGAGTATTCAACCCAAATTTATTGATTCGACACAAGGGGAGCGAAAGAATATTCTCAAGTATTTGCAGTTGAGTTGTCAATTCAACCACACCTGGATAACTTAATATCTGCAGCAAAGTGTTTGGTGGCAAAGTAATATGATAGTAGTGGTAGCGGAGGCAAAAAGTAACATTAGCAAAAGTAATATTTTTGGGTTTTATAGTGATGGTAACAGTAGCAATGGAAAAGTAAATAAGCGAAGAACAATGTATGGAAAGCTCGTACGCAATGGATCGGTGATGGAGAATTATGTCGGATGCAATCGATCATGTAACAGTCATAACATAGGGTGACACAGAACTAACTCCAGTTCATCAATGTAATGTAGGCATGTATTCCGAATATAGTCATACGTGCTTATGGAAAAGAAATTGCATGACATCTTTTGTCCTACCCTCCCGTGGTAGCGGGGTCCTATTGGAAACAAAGGGATATTAAGGCCTCCTTTTAATAGAGTAATGGACCAAAGCATTAACACATAGTGAATACATGAACTCCTCAAACTATGGTCATCACCGATGATGATCCCGATTATTGTCACTTCGGGGTTAACGGATCATAACACATAATAGATGACTATTGACTTGCAAGATAGGATCAAGAACTCTCATATATTGATGAAAACATAATAGGTTCAGATCTGAAATCATGGCACTCGGGCCCTAGTGACAAGCATTAAGCATAGCAAAGTCATAGCAACATCAATCTCAGAACATAGTGGATACAAGGGATCAAACCCTAACAAAACTAACTCAATTATATGATAAATCTCATCCAACCCATCACCATCCAGCAAGCCTATGATGGAATTACTCACGCACGGCGGTGAGCATCATGAAATAGCTGATGGATGAAGGTTGATGATGACGATGGCGACGGATTCCCCTCTCCGGAGCCCCGAACGGACTCCAGATCAGCCCTCCCGAGAGAGTTTAGGGCTTGGCGGCGGCTCTGTATCGTAAAACATGATGAATCCTTCTCTCTGATTTTTTTCTCCCCGAACACGAATATATGGAGTTGGAGTTGAGGTCGATGGAGCGTCAGGGGGCCCATGAGGCAGGGGGGCACGCCCAGGGGGTAGGCGTGCCCCCCACCCTCGTGGACAGGGGTGGGCCCCTTGACGTGGATTCTTCTTCTAGTATTTTTCATATATTCCAAAAATAATTCTCCGTTGATTTTCAGGTCATTCTGAGAACTTTTATTTCAGCACAAAAATAACACCATGGCAATTCTGTTGAAAACAGCATCAGTCCGGGTTAGTTCTATTCAAATCATGCAAGTTAGAGTCCAAAACATGGGCAAAAGTGTTTGGAAAAGTAGATACGACGGAGACATATCAACTCCCCCAAGCTTAAACCTTTGCTTGTCCTCAAACAATCCAGTTGATAAACTGAAAGTGATAAAGAAAAACTTTTACAAACTCTGTTTGCTCTTGTTGTTGTAAATATATAAAGCCAGTATTCAAGTTTTCAGCAAAGATTATGAACTAACCATATTCACAATAATATTTAGGTCTCATGTTTACTCATATCAATGGCATAATTAGCTAGCGAGCAATAATAACAAATCTTGATGACAACTCTTTCTCAAAACAATCATGATATGATATAACAAGATGTTATCTTGCTAGCCCTTTCTGAGACCGCAAAACATAAATGCAGAGCACCTTTAAAGATCAAGGACTGACTAGACATTGTAATTCATGGTAAAAGAGATCCAGCCACAGTCATACTCAATGTAAACTAACAGTAATGGATGCAAATGATAGCGGTGCTCTCCAACTGGTGCTTATTAATAAGAGGATGATGACTCTACATAAAACTAAATGGATACGTGAAAGCACAAGTGCTCCCTAGGTGGTTTTGATAATTGATGACAACATATCTCTTGTTGGACTAACGTTTCTATCTAGCATGTTTCAGATAAGTTCAACAATGGAGTGGCATGGACTAAAGGTTGTGGGAACTCCTTCAAGATGCTAAGGACAAAGGATTGGCTCAAGCTCAAAAGCTCAAGACTCTTCATTTTATATTTTAGTGATCCAAGATCACATTGAGTCTTTAGGAAAAGCCAATACTATCAAGGAGGGATGAGGTGTTGTTTAATGAGCCTCTTGCTTAATGTGCTTAATGATACGCTCCAAAATCCTCAGCTACTTTCCCACTTCCACATATGACCTAAACCCTAAGCCAAACTCGGTCATACCGATTCTTTCTATCCGGCGCCACCGAGTTTCACTTGTCATAAGCCACTACCAAACCCTAGCAATTCGGTTCTACCGATAGGGATCTCGGTCTCACCAAGATGGGATTGCAAACTCTCTGTTACCTATTGCAATATTCTTGGTCCCACCGAGATATGCAATCGGTCCCACCGAGAATGCAATGTAAATTCAGTGTTTCCCTTTTGTAAATTTTCGGTCTCACCGAAAGAGCAAATCGGTCCCACCGAGTTTTCCTGACCAACTCTCTGGTTAGCTAATTACCAAATTCGGTCTCACCGAGTTTGTGTAATCGGTCTCACCGATATTACGTTATGCCCAAACCCTAACCATATCGGTCCTACCGAGTTGCATGTCAGTCCCACCGAAAATCTCTAACGGTCACTAGGTTTACCTTTTCGGTCCGACCGAGTTTGTTGATTCGGTCCCACCGAGATTGGAAAACAGTGTGTAACGGTTGGATTTTGTGTGGAGGCTATATATACCCCTCCACCTCCTCTTCATTCAAGAATAGAGCCATCAGAACACATACTCAATTCCAACTCATATGTTCTGAGAGAGAACCACCTACTCATGTGTTGAGACCAAGATATTCCATTCCTACCATATGAATCTTGATCTCTAGCCTTCCCAAGTTGCTTTCCACTCAAATCTTCTTTCCACAAAATCCAAATCCTATGAGAGAGAGTTGAGTGTTGGGGAGACTATCATTTGAAGCACAAGAGCAAGGAGTTCATTACCTACACACCATTTGTTACTTCTTGGAGAGTGGTGTCTCCTAGATTGGCTAGGTGTCACTTGGGAGCCTCCGACAAGATTGTGGAGTTGAACCAAGGAGTTTGTAAGGGCAAGGAGATCGCCTACTTCGTGAAGATCTACCGCTAGTGAGGCAAGTCCTTCGTGGGCGATGGCCATGGTGGGATAGACAAGGTTGCTACTTCGTGGACCCTTTGTGGGTGGAGCCCTCCGTGGACTCGCGCAACCGTTACCCTTCGTGGGTTGAAGTCTCCATCAACGTGGATGTAGGATAGCACCACCTATCTGAACCACGGGAAAAACATCCGTGTCTCCAATTGCGTTTGAATTCTCCAAACCCTTCCCTTTACATTCTTGCAAGTTGCATGCTTTACTTTCCGCTGCCTATACACTCTTTGCATACTTGCTTGATATGTATTGTGAATGTTGAAATTATGCCTAAACTCCACTTAAACCGAAAAAGCTTAAAAATTGCAACTTTAGCATTAAGTGTCTAATCACCACCCCCCCCCTCTAGACACATCTACTTCAAGATCCTACAAGTGGTATCAGAGCATTGGTCTCCATTGCCTTGGTTTAATCACCATTGGAGGAAGATGGATGTGTCTACTTTAGGGAGTCTTAGACATAGAGTGCCTATTCTTGATGGAGAGTATTTTCATGAGTGGAAAAATGAAATGCTTGTAATCTTCAATCAATATCATTTGAACAAGTATATTGCTAGTCCTTGTGCTCCTCATATTGATCCTTTGCATCCTACCCTAGATGAAGATATTGACGTGATTCGCAATCTTAGAACTATTGAGCTCATCATTAGAGGATTGCCCAAAAATTTGATTGCTAGTTTGCCTACTCTAAATTGTGCCTATACTATATGGAAATTTCTTGAGGAACGATTTCCCGATCATTCCTTGAAAACTTTGGATGAAATTCTCCATAAATCTATTGCCTTGAGTAAGATGAACTCTAGTGATCCTAGTTTTGGTAATTGTCTTTTTGAACTTACCAATCTTAAGCATGCTAAAGGAGATGTTTGAATCATTAGTGATATTATATTCGAAGCTATAAGAATTCATAAAACTGACCACTTTGATGACCATTTATCTAATGAATTACCCTCTCTAGGAAATGATGAGTCACAAGATCATGATGAACATGGATACTATGATGATGATGATGATAGTGACTTCGATCTTGATGATGCAATGAGACATTTTGGTCTTACAGCAAATCTTCGGGGATATGCGTCAGGAGGAAAGGAATGGGTTCTTGATAGTGGATGTACTGATCATATGACCAGAGATGAAGAGATGTTCCGTGAGCTTGCTGAAAATGACGGCCCTCGAAAATATGTCACCTTTGGTGATAATTCAAAGGGTAAAGTGGTTGGCCTTGGTAAGGTGGCCATCTCACATGATAGTTCCATTCAAAATGTCATGCTCGTTGAATCTCTTGGCTACAACTTACCTTCAGTATCTAGACTTGCTGATTTCGGTTTGAATGTCCTATTTACTGAGGTAGATTGCCAAGTATTTCGTCGAGACAATCATAAAATGGTCTTTACCGGTATGCGTAGAGGTGATCTTTACATTGTCGATTTCTCTAAAAAGGCACAACCTAAAAATTGCTTTGTTGCTAAATCCTCAAAAGGTTGGTTGTGGCATAGACGACTAGGTCACGTTGGCATGAGAAACCTTGACAAGCTTATTAAAGGAAATCATATCCTTGGAGTTAACGATGTCATATTTGATAAGGATAGACTTTGTAGTGCTTGTCAAGCAGGTAAACAGGTTGGAGGAAGACATCCCGTGAAGAACATCATGACCACAAGGAGGCCACTCGAGCTACTTCATATGGATCTTTTTGGTCCCAACGCCTACAAGAGTCTCGGTGGAAATTCTTTTGGTCTAGTTATAGTTGATGATTTTTCAAGATTTACGTGGGTGTTCTTTCTTAATGACAAGTCGCAGGTCTAGAAGATCTTCAGAAACTTCACTAGGAAGGCCCAAAATCAATTTGACGTGAAGATCAAGAAGGTTCGGAGTGACAACGGAACGGAGTTCAAGAACGCAAATGTGGACACCTTTCTTGACGAAGAAGGGATTTCACATGAGTTCTCGGCTACGTACACACCTCAACAAAATGGAGTTGTTGAGAGGAAGAACCGGACGCTCATCGAAATGGCAAGAACGATGCTTGATGAATACAAGACGCCGAAACACTTTTGGGCAGAAGCGGTTGAGACAGCTTGTCACGCAACAAATCGCTTGTATCTTCACAAGCTACTCGGCAAGACGGCATACGAGCTTCTCACCGGTAACAAACCCCAAGTTGGATACTTTCGAGTATTCGGCTCAAAGTGCTACATTCTTGATAAGCATCGTCGTTCAAAGTTTGCTCCTAAATCTCATGAAGGTTTTCTACTTGGTTATGGCTCAAACTCTCACACTTACCGTGTCTACAACAATTTCACCCGAAAGGTTGAAGAGACGGTAGATGTGAAGTTTGATGAATCTAATGGCTCGCAAGTAGAGCAATTGCCAATTGATGTAGGAGACAAAGACCCTTCAGAAGCAATCCAAGACTTATCCATTGGCAAAATTCGTCCAACGGAGGTGAAGGAGAGTACCTCGTCCGTCCAAGTGGAAGCTTCTACTTCACGACAAGGTGAACCAAGAATTGATACGGAAGCATCCACAAGTGGGACACACCAAGATGAAGAAGACGAGGAAGTACATCAAGACGAACATCAACAACCTCCTTCTCCACCACGACAAGAGAACGACAACGTCAACAATGAAGAAGGCCAAGAATAAGAAGAAGATTAAGAAGATGTTCAACGAAGACCCAAGCAAAAGCTCTCACGAGTCCGAGCAAGAATTACCAAAGATCATCCCATCGAGCAAATCCTCAATGATATACAAACCGGGAGAATCACTCGCTCAAAAACTCGTTTAGCTAACTTTTGTGAAAACTATTCATTCATCTCTAGCATTGAACCTATGAAGGTTGAAGAAGCATTGGAAGATCCGGATTGGATAAACGCTATGCATGAAGAGCTACACAACTTTGAGAGAAACCAAGTTTGGACATTGGTTGAGAAGCCTGACAACAACCACAACATCATTGGTACCAAATGGGTGTTTCGCAACAAGCAAGATGAAGATGGACAAGTGGTTCGCAACAAAGCACGTCTCGTCGCCCAAGGGTACACACAAGTCGAAGGTATGGACTATGGTGAGACATATGCTCCCGTTGCTAGACTTGAGTCCATTCGCATCTTACTTGCCTATGCTAATCACCATAATATCACCTTGTACCAAATGGACATTAAAAGTGCTTTTCTAAATGGTGAAATAGAGGAGGAAGTTTATGTCAAACAACCTCCCGGCTTTATCAATCCTAAGAAACCAAATCATGTTTACAAACTTCACAAAGCTCTTTATGGTCTTAAACAAGCTCCTAGAGCATGGTATAAATGCTTGACCAAGTTCCTTACTACAAGTGGTTTTGAAATTGGTAAAATTGATTCTACTCTTTTTACTAAAAGGGTTAATGGAGAACTATTTGTATGCCAAATTTATGTTGATGATATCATATTTGGTTCAACTAACCCTCTCTTTAGTGAAAAGTTTGGAAAGCTAATGTCAGAGAAGTTTGAGATGTCTATGATGAGTGAACTCAAATTCTTTCTCGGTTTGCAAATCAAGCAAACTAAGGAAGGTACATTTGTCTCTCAAACAAAGTACACCAAGGACTTATTCAAGAAGTTCAATATGCAAGAATGCAAAGGTATGTCTACACCCATGCCTACTAGTGGACATAATGATTTGACCAAAGATGGTGAACCGGTTGATCAAAAGGTTTATCGCTCTATGATTGGTTCATTGTTATACCTATGTGCTTCACGTCCCGATATTATGCTAAGTGTGTGCATTGTTATACCTATCATTTGAAGCACAAGAGCAAGGAGTTCATTACCTACACACCATTTGTTACTTCTTGGAGAGTGGTGTCTCCTAGATTGGCTAGGTGTCACTTGGGAGCCTCCGACAAGATTGTGGAGTTGAACCAAGGAGTTTGTAAGGGCAAGGAGATCGCCTACTTCGTGAAGATCTACCGCTAGTGAGGCAAGTCCTTCGTGGGCGATGGCCATGGTGGGATAGACAAGGTTGCTACTTCGTGGACCCTTTGTGGGTGGTTGCTTCTTCGTGGACCCTTTGTGGGTGGAGCCCTCTGTGGACTCGCGCAACCGTTACCCTTTGTGGGTGGAGCCCTCCGTGGACTCGCGCAACCGTTACCCTTCGTGGGTTGAAGTCTCCATCAACGTGGATGTAGGATAGCACCACCTATCCGAACCACGGGAAAAACATCCGTGTCTCCAATTGCGTTTGAATTCTCCAAACCCTTCCCTTTACATTCTTGCAAGTTGCATGCTTTACTTTCCGTTACCTATACACTCTTTGCATACTTGCTTGATATGTATTGTGAATGTTGAAATTATGCCTAAACTCCACTTAAACCGAAAAAGCTTAAAAATTGCAACTTTAGCATTAAGTGTCTAATCACCCCCCCCCCCTCTAGACACATCTACTTCAAGATCCTACAATACGCCCTTCGCAGAGGGAAGCATGGATTTGTAGAGGTGCCTGAGGGAGTCCTGGATTAGGGGGTCTCCGGACAGCCAGACTATATCCTTTGGCCGGACTGTTGGACTATGAAGATACAAGATTGAAGACTTTGTCTCGTGTCCAGATGGGACTCTACTTGGCGTGGAAGGCAAGCTAGGCAGTACGGATATGGATATATCATCCTTTGTAACCGACCTTGTGTAACCCTAACCCTCTCCGGTGTCTATATATAAACCGGAGGGTTTTAGTCCGTAGGACATAACAAAAAACATACAATCATACCATAGGCTAGCTTCTAGGGTTTAGCCTCTCCGATCTCGTGGTATATCAACTCTTGTAATACCCATATCATCAAGAATAAATCAAGAAGGACGTAGGGTTTTACCTCCATCAAGAGGGCCCGAACCTGGGTAAAACATCGTGTTCCCTGCCTCATGTTACCATCCGCCTTAGACGCACAGTTCGGGACCCCCTACCCGAGATCCGCCGGTTTTGACACCGACATTGGTGCTTTCATTGAGAGTTCCTCTGTGTCGACGCCATTAGGCTTGATGGCTCCTACAATCATCAATAGCGATGTAGTCCAGGGTGAGACTTTTCTCCCCGGACAGATCTTTGTGTTCGGCGGCTTCGCACTGCGGGCCAACTCGCTTGGCCATCTGGAGCAGATCGAAAGTTACGCCCCTGGCCACCAGGTCAGGTTTGTAAGCTTAAACTACACGGCCGATATCCGTGGAGACTTGATCTTCGACGGATTCAAGCCTCTGTCTTGTGTGATACGCGGTCACGATGAGTACGATTTAGCTCTACCATCAGACAGTGTTCAAGAGATCGCACCGGCAGCCGCTCCGACCCCCAATTCGGAGCCAGTTGCGCCGTCCATGGACGGGTGGACGGACCCCGCCACGGAGATCCTATCCTGAGCGGCGATTGAGCCGAACATCGACCTTACCCTGCACGAGAGCCGTGTTGTCAAACTGCCGGATCCTTCTCCGGCCACGGACTCCGAACCGCCTACGCCCGTTCCTACCGAATCCGATTGGGCGCCTATCATGGAGTTTACCTCTGCGGATATTTTTCAGCACTCGCCCTTCTCCGACATACTGAACTCATTAAGGTCTCTCTCCTTGTCAGGAGGATCCTGGCCGAAATATGTCCGGCAGGACTGGGATACGGACGACGAAGAAATTCGCGGCCCACCCACCACCCACTTAGTAGCCACTGTCGATGACTTAACTGACATGCTCGACTTCGACTCCGAAGACATCGACGGTATGGACGACGATGCGGGAGACAAAGATGAACCACTGCCGACAGGGCACTGGACAGCCACCTCATCATACGATATATACATGGTGGACACACCCAAAGAAGCCAATGGCGACGAGACAGCGGATGATGACCCCTCCAAGAAGCAACCCAAGCGCCGACGTCAGCGACACCGCTCTAAGTCCCGCCAAAGCAAAAGTGGTGATACCGGCACAGGAGATAATAACACTCCGGATAGTGCCGAAGACAACAACAATCCCCTCCATCAAGATTTAGAGCAGGAGGATGGAGGAGCCAGCCCTCCTGAGAGCGGCAGATGGAGAGGCGGAGGATGATAATTACATGCCCACCTCCGAAGATGAGGCAAGCCTCGGCGATGACGAATTCGTTGTGCCAGAGGATCCCGTCGAACAAGAGCGCTTCAAGCGTCGGCTTATGGCCACGGCAAATATCCTTAAGAAAAAGCAACAGCAGCTGCAAGCTGATCAAGATCTGCTAGCTGACAGATGGACTGAAGTCCTCGCGGCCGAGGAATATAAACTCGAACGCCCCTCCAAGAGTTATCCAAAATGCAAGTTGCTACCCCGACTAGAGGAAGAAGCGTATGACGCGGCTGATCGGCCACCTCGTGGCCGCGATAGAGACGCATTCCAGCCAAAAACTCAGCCTGCACCCCGACGCCATAAAAAGGCATGGGGAAATACGCCAGACCTATGAGACGTATTGGAGGACAAAGCAAAACATGCAAGATCGATCTACGGATCACGAGGGCACGCCACTATGCAAGACGATAAACGTCACGCCGGATACAGTAAAAGTAAATCCGGTCGGGCCGAACACAGCGGGAAAGACCCATTCGAGTTGCGTCGTGATATAGCCCAATACAGAGGCGCCGCACACCCCTTATGCTTCACAGACGAAGTCATGGATCATCAAATCCCAGAGGGTTTCAAACCCGTAAATATAGAATCATACGACAGCACAACAGATCCTGCGGTATGGATCGAGGATTTCCTCCTCCACATCCACATGGCCCGCGGTGATGATTTACACGCCATCAAATACCTCCCACTAAAGCTCAAAGGACCAGCGCGGCATTGGCATAACAGCTTGCCAGTAGAGTCCATTAGCTGTTGGGAAGATCTGGAGGCCGCATTCCTCGACAACTTTCAGGGCACTTATGTGTGACCACCAGGTGCCGATGACTTGAGCCACATAATTCAGCAGCCAGAAGAATTGGCCAGGCAATTCTGGACTCGGTTCCTAACAAAGAAAAATCAAATTGTCGACTGTCTGGATGCAGAGGCCCTAGCAGCTTTCAAACACAACATCCGCGACGAGTGGCTAGCTCGGCACCTTGGTCGGGAAAAGCCGAAATCTAAGGCAGCCCTCACAACACTCATGACCCGCTTTTGTGCGGGAGAAGACAGCTGGCTGGCTCGCAGTAATAACATATCAAAGAACCGCGGTACTTCGGATACCAAGGACGGCAATGGCAGGTCACGTCGAACTAAACATAAGCGTCGCATTAACAGCGACAATACCGAGGATACGGCAGTCAATGCCAGATTCAAAGGCTCTAAACCCGGTCAGCGGAAAAAGTCATTTAAAAGAAGCACTCCGGGCCCGTCTAGTTTGGACCGCATACTCGATCGCTCGTGTCAAATACACGGCACCCCCAACAAGCCAGCCAACCACACCAATAGGGATTGTTGGGTATTCAAGCAGGCCGGCAAGTTAATTGCCGAAAACAAAGATAAGGGGCCACATAGCGATAACGAGGAAGAGCCCCGGGAGCCGAACACCAGAGGACAGAAGAGGTTCCCCCCACAAGTGCGGACGGTGAACATGATATACGCAACCCACATCCCCCAGAGGGAGCGGAAGTGTGCGCTCAGGGACGTATATGCGTTGGAGCCAGTCGCCCCAAAGTTCAACCCATGGTCCTCCTGTCCGATCACCTTCGATCGCAGGTACCATCCCACTAGTATCCGTCATGGCGGATTTTCCGCACTAGTCATAGACCCAATCATCGACGGATTTCACCTCACTCGAGTCCTTATGGATGGAGGCAGCAGCTTGAACCTGCTTTATCAGGACACAGTGCGCAAAATGGGTATAGACCCCTCAAGGATCAATCCCACAAAAACGACCTTTAAAGGCGTCATTCCAGATGTAGAGGCCCATTGCACAGGCTTAATTACACTAGAAGTGGTCTTCGGATCCCCGGATAACTTCCGAAGCGAAGAATTAATCTTCGATATAGTCCCGTTCCGCAGTGGCTATCACGCACTGCTCAGGCGAACCGCAATTGTGAGATTCAATGTGGTACCGCATTATGCATACCTCAAGCTCAAGATAACAGGACCTAGGGGGGTCATCACAGTTAATGGAAACATAGAGCGCTCTCTCCGCATGGAGGAGCACACTGCGGCCCTCGCAGCAGAAGCGCAAAGTAGCCTTTCAAGGCAATCCACCAGTTCGATGTTTCAAGACCCGGACACCTTCAAGCGCGCTCGGAGTAATCGGCAACTAGACCGCCTGGCATGACTGGAGCTCGCGTAGCAATGCGGCCCCCACCCCAGTCCCAGCCAAACGGCGAAATTCGTGCCACGCGTACATAATTACGCATTAAAAATACCATGGGCACGGGCGGGGAGGGGGGCACAACTACGGCACGCCCCAATACGCGGCTTAAACCGCACTAGGGGCTTCCCGCTCTGTTATTTTTCTCTTTCAGGACTTTAATCTCTGGAAACCATGTCCGGCAGCATGATTGCCGAACACATGATGCAGCAACCAAGGAGGCAGAAAGCTACATCACACCATGGAACTCCCAGGTGGATTATGATAACGAGTGAAATATTTGCTTTAATACTATTCCTCAGCTTGCCCTTGGAAGGGACATAGTCCTACTTTTTGCTTATCGCACTATCTGTATCATTCTGCTTTAAATGCACCTTTTTGAATAAACAATGCATAGCATTAAGACTATTGTTGCATTCTCTTTTTTATATATGTCTTCATTAATGACGCCTTGTAAACGTACACTTTGGTACGGCCAATACACCAGGGGCTTAAGTACCCCACAATATGGTGTGAGAAGTCCGAACACTTTCACAAGTGTGGCACCCCGAACTTATAGCATTATATGCATCAGCAATGAATCATGTCTTTGGTCAAATGTTGGGTTTGCCCGGCTCCTATGTTTTGGTACCTTACGTTCCGCTCTATCGGCTAAGGTAGCACTAGGAGAACTACTGCGATTGTGCCCCGGGTTTGCTGGGCTAAGCACCTCAGTAGAGAAAGCTAAAACTGACTATCATGATAAGGCGAGAGACTGGTCGCTGTTCGGCGAGGTTTCGAGTCCCTAAAGACTTATGCCGCTTAGAGCGAGGAGCCGGTCCTGTCCGGCTTAAAGGCGTGTATCGCACCTCAAATTCGGCCTTCCGAATACCGGGGGCTTCGCCAAAATTTAAAATTATAGAATTCTATGGCTAAGTGAGAGTGATAAAGCATTATTAGTCCGGTTGCCTTGTTTGCCGTGCTGAGCACCTCCCTCGAAGGACCCAAAAATGGGAACAAGAATGCTCAGGTTTATCCCGAACACCCCAGCACTCGTGGCATGGGGGCAGAAGCCGAGGACTAGCCATCTCTCAGATTGGATAAACAGCCAAACATAAGGTAATATTTGAAATTCAAACAAGCGTTGCATAGCGCATATGATGCAAGTTTTCATCATACAGAATCACACAAGCAAGTCTACTCAAATATTACATCCTTCAAACATTCGTCCGCTACAAGACGGGCACCCTTCAGGACATCCTCATAATAAATTTCGGGGGTGCGATGCTCCTTGCCCTGCGGTGGTCCTTCCTTGATCAGCTTCACGGCGTCTAGCTTGGCCCACTGCACCTTCACACGGGCGAAAGCCCGGCGTGCACCTTCGATGCAGACGGACCACTTGACGACTTCCAGCCGTGGGCAGGCATCTACAAGCCGCCTCACCAGGCCAAAGTAGCTGTTCGGAAGGGCATTGCCAGGCCACAGCCGGAGTATAAAGCCCTTCATGGCTTGTTCGGCCGCCTTGTGTAGCTCGACCAGCTGCTTCAGCTGGTCGCTCATACGCACCGGGTGTTCGGTCCTAGTATACTGAGACCAGAACAGCTTCTCTGTCGAGCTTCCCTCCTCGGCCTGGTAAAACTGTGCGGCATCCGACACGCTGCGGGGCAAATCTGCGAATGCTCCTGGAGAGCTCCGGATTCGGTTAAGTAATAGGTAATTTACTTTCACATGCTTGCTTTGCATATAGAATGCCTTACCCGCCGCTATTTTCTTCATCGCGTCAATCTCCTGAAGGGCCTTTTGGGCTTTGGCCTTGGCACTCTTTGCACTCTCGAGGGCCGCTGCAAGCTCAGACTCTCGCGTCTTCGAGTCAAGCTCCAACGCCTCGTGCTTCGTCACTAGATCCTGGAGCTCTTGTTGCACCTCGCCCACCCGAGCCTCTTGCCTTTCCCGCTCGGTGCGCTCCTTGGCCGCTTTATCTTCGGCCTTGGACATCGCTTGCTTTAGGGTCGCCACTTTGTTCGTGGCCCCTGGCAAATATACGATGATCCTGTCATTTTGCAATCGCGTCTTCTTTTATATATACATATCTATAGGCAGGGTATTACTTACCCTTGTTCTCCTCGAGCTGCCTCTTGGCAAGGCCGAGCTCTTTCTTGGACCCCTCGAGGTCCTGCATCAGTGTGGCGACCTCCGCAGTCAGTGCGGCTAAGGCCAGCAGCGAAGCCTGCATACGCATATTGACATACTTATAATAGACTCCTGTGATATTATTTGATCCTCTGTTCGGCTTTTCTTTGTGAAAACCGAACAGAGCATCAAGGGCTACTGTCTATGCGGTAATATTTTTCCTATATTGTTAACACTTACCTCAAAGCCTGTTAGAAGGCTGGCACAGGCTTCAGTCAATCCACTCTTGGTGGACTGAACCTTCTGGACCACCGCAGTCATAATAGTATGGTGCTCCTCGTCGATGGAAGCGCTGCGAAGCGCTTCCAGCAGATTGCCCGGCGCCTCTGGATGGACAGAGGTCACCGGCACAGGCGTCTTGCCCCTCTTGGAAGGAGGCCGCCTGCCCGAGTCCGGAACCACTGGAGGATCCGGCACGGTGTTCGGCTGAGGGCCGAACTCGGAGCCTTCAGGGGCCTTGTCCCCTCTGCTCCCGGAGTCCGGAAGTTCGCCTTGAGGCGCCTCCGGGACTGTCTCCCCTCGACCCGGTGCCTCTTGAGACAATACCTCGGTGTCGTCCACAGGGCAAGGGGAGGTGGCGGTCGGAAGTGGATCGTTGTCCATATCCGATGAGCCCAGGGAGCCGTCCGATGATACATCGATACGGGCTCGTGGCGGCCTGCATAATCATATTCGGCGTTAGGGGAAGCAGTGCGCAAAAGGATACTATGAGTTACTCTGGTATCCGAATACTTACGACCTCCCCAGGGGCTTGCCCCTGGGTAACCACTCGTCTTCGCCTTCGGCGGCGGTGGTGGAACTGTCCGGAAGGAGAGTCCTTCCCTTCTTGGACCCTCCAGCCTCCCCAGTTGGGGCGGCCTTCCTTTTCTTGTCTCCCCCAACTGAAGGGGGAGCATCTTCTTCTTCCTCCTCGTCTTCGGGGGAGGAGTGTGCCGCAGAGTCATCGAACGGTGAATCCGATGACGCCTGGCGTCGGGAACTCTTTCGGGTTCCCTTGGCCTTCTTGGTCTTCTCCGGCACCGTGTAAGGAGCCAGAGTCAGCATCTTCGCCAGAAGAGCGTCTGTTGGGCCTTCGGGCAAAGGAGTCGGACAGTCGATCTGTCCGGCCGTCTCTTGCCAGTCCTGTCAAAGGTACGGGAGCTTAGATCCCGCATAGAGTCAAACTATGAAAGACAATTATCATGTGAGAGGTAACACAGCTTACCACGCTGGCTTGGCGCTTCGCGCAGAATCCGCGGTCCTCGGTAGTGGGAGGGGGAACCTCGGCACTGTTGAATAACACCTTCCAGGCATCTTCGTGAGTTGTGTCGAAGAGCCTGTTCAGAGTTCGGTGCTGGGCCGGGTCGAACTCCCACAAGTTGAAAGCCCATTGTTGGCATGGGAGGATCCGGCGGATGAGCATGACCTGGACTACGTTGATGAGTTTGAGCTTCTTGTTCACCATGTTTGGAATCTGGTCAACTCTCCCGAACTACCCCAGGACAGGCCCTTCTCTTGCCAGGAGGTGAGCCGCGTGGGGAAGCCAGATCGGAACTCGGGGGCCGCTGCCCATTTAGGGTCATGCGGCTCGGCGATGTAGAACCACCCCGATTGCCACCCCTTTATGGTTTCCACGAAGGAGCCCTCGAGCCATGTGACGTTGGGCATTTTGCCCACCATGGCGCCTCCGCACTCCGCCTGGCGGCCACTCACTACCTTCGGCTTGACATTGAAGGTCTTCAGCCATAAGCCGAAGTGGGGCTTGATGCGAAGGAAGGCCTCGCACACGACGATAAACGTCGAGATGTTGAGGATGAAGTTCGGGGCCAGATCGTGGAAATCCAGGCCGTAGTAGAACATGAGTCCCCAGACGAATGGGTGGAGAGGGAATCCCAGTCCGCGGAGGAAATGGGTAAGGAACACTCCCTCTCATGGGGCCTGGGGGTGGGGATGAGTTGCCCCTCATCTGGGAGCCGGTGCGCGATGTCGTCGGGCAGGTATCCGGCTCTCCTCAGCTTCTTGATGTGTCCCTCCGTGACGGAGGAGACCATCCACCCACCTCCCGCTCTGGACATGGTTGGAGAAGGTCGAGGTGGGAAATGCGGACTTGGGCGCTGGAGCTCGAGTGTGCGAAAATGGATGAGCAAAGGAGGAAGAAGGTGTGGATGAAAAGGTGAATCCTTATCCCTTTATATGGGCGGACGAAACTATGCGCCCCCACTAGCCTGTTAAAACTCGCTTGTCCCCCAAGCACCATAATCGATGGCGCGGTTGGGTTACCCACGCCCGTATTGATGAGAATCCCGTAATAAGGGGAGCACGATCTCTGCTTTGACAAGACGTGTCAAAAAACTGCCTCGCGTTATGTGCGGGGCTAGTTAAAGGAAACGGTTCGAATAATCACCGAACCATGGCGTGATGTCATGTTACCAAAACGTGTCAGCAAATTAAGATTTGTGGAAATATTATTCTCTCTACGGTGGAATGTGGAACTTATTTTGCAGGGTCGGACACTATCCTTGTATTCAAATTCTTCCATGGTGTATTCGGAGGAGGAACCCGCCTTGCAATGCCGAAGACAATACTGCACGTCAGACTCATCGTCATTGAAGCCTGGTTCAGGGGCTACTGAGGGAGTCCTGGATTAGGGGGTCTCCGGACAGCCGGACTATATCCTTTGGCCGGATTGTTGGACTATGAAGATACAAGATTGAAGACTTCGTCTCGTGTCCGGATGGGACTCTACTTGGCGTGGAAGGCAAGCTAGGCAGTACGGATATGGATATCTCCTTTGTAACCGACCTTGTGTAACCCTAACCCTCTCCGATGTCTATATAAACCGGAGGGTTTTACTCCGTAGGACATAACAAAAAGCATACAATCATACCATAGGCTAGCTTCTAGGGTTTAGCCTCTCCGATCTCGTGGTAGACCAACTCTTGTAATATCCATATCATCAAGAATAAATCAAGCAGGACATAGGGTTTTACCTCCATCAAGAGGGCCCGAACCTGGGTAAAACATCGTGTTCCCTGCCTCCTGTTACCATCCACCTTAGACGCATAGTTCGGGACCCCCTACCCGAGATCCGCCGGTTTTGACACCGACAGTGCCAGAGCTCGGTTTTGAAATAGATATGAATAATATTTTGAGCGGTATACTATCATTGTCAACATAAAAACCGAGAGATCCCGATATCTTCCATGTTACACACATTATAGGAGGTTCCCAAGCATAATGGTAAACTTTATACTCCCCCACCAGCAACAAGCATCAATCCATGGCTTGCCCGAAACAATGGGTGCCTCCAACTAACAACAATCCTGGGGGAGTTTTGTTTGCAATTATTTTGATTTGATTTGCATAAAGCATGGGACTGGGCATCCCGGTGACCAGCCATTTTCTCGTGAGTGAGGAGCGGAGTCCACTCCTCTTGAGAATAACCCGCCTAGCATGGAGGATACAGACAACCCTAGTTGATACATGAGCTATTCGAGCATACAAAACAGAATGTTTATTTGAAGGTTTAGAGTTTGGCACATACAAATTTACTTGGAACGGCAGGTAGATACCGTATATAGGTAGGTATGGTGGACTCATTTGGAACAACTTTGGGGTTTATGGAGTTGGATGCACAAGCAGTATTCCCTCTTAGTACAAGTGAAGGCTAGAAAAAGACTGGGAAGCGACCAGCTAGAGAGCGACAACACTCATGAACATGCATTAAAATTAATCAACACCGAATGCAAGCATGAGTAGGATACACCATGAACATAAATATCATGGAGGCTATGTTGATTTTGTTTCAACTACATGCGTGAACATGTTCCAAGTCAAGCCACTCGAATCGTTCAAAGGAGGATACCACCCCATCATACCACATCACAACCATTTTAATAGCATGTTGGCACGCAAGTTAAACCATTATAAACTCCTAGCTAATTAAGCATGGCATAAGCAACTACAATCTCTAATTGTCATTGCAAACATGTTTCTTACATAATAGGCTGAATCAGGAATGATGGACTAATCATATTTACAAAAACAAGAGAGGTCGAGTTCATACTAGCTTTTATCATCTCAATCAGTTTATCATATATCATCATTATTGCCTTTCACTTACACGACTGAATAGTGTGGATAATAATAATAATAGTGCATGTGCATTGGACTAAGCTGGAATCTGCAAGCATTCAAAATCAAGAGACAAGACAAGGTAATACGGGCTTTTTGTTAGATCAACAATAATGCATATGAGGGCCACTCAATGATACATCTCCAACGTATCTATAATTTTTTATTGTTCCATGCTATTATATTATCAACCTTGGATGTTTTATATGCATTTATATGCTATTTTATATGATTTTTGGGACTAACCTATTAACCTAGAGCCCAGTGCCAGTTTCTGTTTTTCCCTTGTTTCAGTGTTTCGCAGAAAAGGAATATCAAACGGAGTCCAAACCGAATGAAACCTTTGGAAAAGTTGTTTTTGGAAAGAAAGCAATACAGGAGACTTGGAGTGCACGTCAGGGGATCAACGAGGAGAGCACGAGGTAGGGGGGCAGGCCCACCCCCATGGGCGCGCCCTCCACCCTCGTGGGCCCCTCGTGGCTCCCCTGATGTATTTCTTCCGCCTATATATATCCATATACACTAAAACTATCGAAGACGAGAATAGGTCGGGAGTTCCGCCGCCAGAAGCCTCCGTAGCCACCGAAAACCAATCTAGACCCGTTCTGGCACCCTGCCAGAGGGGGAAATCCCTCTCCGGTGGCCATCTTCATCATCCCGGTGCTCTCCATGACGAGGAGGGAGTAGTTCTCCCTCGGGGCTGAGGGTATGTACCAGTAGCTATGTGTTTGATCTCTCTCTCTCGTGTTCTTGAGGTGGTACGATCTTGATGTATCGCGAGCTTTGCTATTATAGTTGGATCTTATGATGTTTCTGCCCCCTCTACTCTCTTGGAGTGGATTGAGTTTTCCCTTTGAAGTTATCTTATCGGATTGAGTCTTTAAGGATTTGAGAACACTTGATGTATGTTTTGCGTGGGATACCCGTGGTGACAATGGGGTATTCTATTGATCCACTTGATGTATGTGTTTAGTGATCAAATTGCGGGTTCCGCCCATGAACCTATGCATAGGGGTTGGCACACATTTTCGTCTTGACTCTCCGGTAGAAACTTCGGGGCACTCTTTGAAGTACTTTGTGTTGGTTGAATAGATGAATCTGAGATTGTGTGATGCATATCATATAATCATACCCACGGATACTTGAGGTGACATTAGGGTTTTGGTTGATTTGTGTCTTAAGGTGTTATTCTAGTATGAACTCTATGATAGATTGAATGGAAAGAATAGCTTCATGTTATTTTACTACAGACTCTTGAATAGATCGATCAGAAAGGATAACTTTGAGGTGGTTTCGTACCATACCATAATCTCTTTGTTTGTTCTCCGTTATTAGTGACTTTGGAGTGACTCTTTGTTGCATGTTGAGGGATAGCTATGTGATCCAATTATGTTATTATTGTTGAGAGAACTTGCACTAGTGAAAGTATGAACCCTAGGCCTTGTTTCCTAGCATTGCAATACCGTTTGTGCTCACTTTTATCATTAGTTACCTTTCTGTTTTTATATTTCATATTACAAAAACCTTTATCTACTATCCATATTGCACTTGTATCACCATCTCTTCGCCGAACTAGAGCACCTATACAATTTACCATTGTATTGGGTGTGTTGGGGACACAAGAGACTCTTTGTTATTAGGTTGCAGGGTTGCTTGAGAGAGACCATCTTCATCCTACGCCTCCTACGGATTGATAAACCCTAGGTCATCCACTTGAGGGAAATTTGCTGCTGTCCTACAAACCTCTGCACTTGGAGGCCCAACAACGTCTACAAGAAGAAGGTTGTGTAGTAGACATCACTCAACATTTTCATTATGGTCTTCTGCTCTCGACCCCCAAAGAAAAGAAACAAAACTATTTACACGGGAAAGCTCCCAACAAGCAAAAGAAGAACGAGAAATCTTTTTGGGTTTTCTTTTTAATTACTACTACTACAGGCATGGAGAGTAAACTAACTAAAAGCTACAACTAAATTTTTTTGGTTTTTCTTAAGGTTTATTAAGGCACACAAGAAGAAAGCTAAAAAATAAATAAACTATCTTGGATGATACAATGAAAAAGTATGAGCACCGACAACTACCATGAGTGTGTGAACGTGAATGTAATGTCGGAGAGAAATACGTACTCCCCCAAGCTTAGGCTTTTGGCCTAAGTTGGTCTATGCTCAAGGATGAAAGTGGCCCTCTCCGCTGTAAGGGGGAGTGTCCTCTGGGTGCCACTGGTTGGCAATCTCCTCTGGATTCCACTGATAAACTAACTGTCGATAAGGGTCCTGGGGTGGTTCCGGCTCAGGCTCTGGAGCTAGTGTCACACTCCAGTATGCATAAATGTCCTCCGGTAAAACAAGGTACTTGCCTGAAAATATGTTAAACAAAGAGGGAGCAGGCAAGGTAATAGTCTCAAAGTTATTCTTACCAAAAATCGGCCTATAGTTAAGCAACTTCTTCTTATTCTTAACAATAAAATCATGTGCTACCATGCTCTTATAATCTAGAAAAATATTAGGCAGCAACTTTTCCCCTCTCTCATAATGCCTGATGGGTATGTTAAAGTGAGCAGCTAGGCGCGAGGCAAAGATGCCTCCAAGGACGGGGCCCTTCGTATGGTTTAGGTTTAACCATTTAGCAACAATAGCGCCTAAACTGAAAGTAGTATCTTGAAACAAGGCATGGCGCAAAATAACAATATCAGGAGCACAAAGGTTCCCACAGTTCCCGTGACCAATTAAGCATCTACTAGCAAATATTTAAAAGTAACGTAGAACAGGAAAATGTATGCTAGTGATTCTTGCATCGGAAACTTTCCTCGTTTCCCTTACAGCAATCATATCAATAAATCCATCCACATCATCACGATGTGGTTCCTCTATGCTGCCCTCAAAAGGTATCAAACAAACCCGACAAAAATCACGAAGTGACATCTCCTTATGCTCATCATATAAATAAAATTCCACCCAAGGTGGTGAGCTCCTAGCATGGAAATGAAAGTTTCGCACAAAGATATTGGTGAGTAAGAGATACTATTCACGTTGGTCATGGAGGAAAGCGGTGAGGCCTGCATTCTCAGCCAAATAATAAAAATCTTCATGAATCCCGGCTTCTCTCAAGAAATCATCACAAGGCCATTCACACGGCCGAAACTCCACAGTACGAGGGAGATTATACTTGGGCTTCTTGTTCTCTTCACTTTGTTTATCCTTTGAGCTTCGGCTCAATGAGCCCCTCCAAAATCTCTTCATCTTTTTCTAAAAATTTCTGAAATTTTTAGCAACTCAAAATAAAAGTGAACCAAACTCAACAAAATTGATAGCAACTACTCCTACAAGTGCCTAGAGGCCATATCATGCATTAAAAATACTTTTGACCACATAAATTTAACATGCAAGCTCAAGAACAGGGTCACCTAAGCAGCAAAAATTTGCAATAAATAAAGCACTAGAACAAAAACTAATTAGACCATTGGAGGAGTCACATACCAAAGAACCCAAAGCAGTTTTGTGAATGGAGCTTTGAGCTAGGAGATCGAAAATGGCAGCAAGATGAGCTAGAACTCGTGCTTGAGTTGGTTGGTGATTTTTTTGGGGAGGAAGAAGGAGTGTGTGGTGGCTGGAACAACTGGAGAGGGGCCACCAGGGGCCCACGAGGCAGGGGGCGCGCCCATGGGGTAGGGCGCGCCCTGGACCCTCGTGGCCAGGTGCTGGCTCCCCCTGATGTATTCTCAGTGCCAGATATTCTCAAATATTCTAGAAAAAATCATATTTAATTTTTCAGGGCATTTGGAGAACTTTTATTTTCAGGGTATTTTTTATTGCATGGATAATTCAGGAAACAGACAGAATATATTATTTTTGCTTTATTTAATGTAAATAACAGAAAGTAAAAAGAGGGTATAGAGAGTTGTGTTTTCTAAATTCATCCATCTCATGCTCATCAAAAGGAATCCACTAACAAGGTTGATCAGGTCTTGTTAACAAACTCATTTCGAATAACATGAAACTAGAGAATTTTTTAAAAACACTAGGTTACCTCAACGGGGATATGCACATCCCCAACAATAAGAATATCATATTTCTTCTTGACAGTAGGAACAGGAAATTCAAAACCTCCAATAGTGATTGTTGAAATTTTTCCAATAGAATTGATACTGTGGACTTGAGGTTGTTTCCTCGAAAAGTGTATCGCATGCTCATTACCATTAACATGAAAAGTGACATTTCCTTTGTTGCAAACAATAACAGCCCCTGCGGTATTCAAAAAGGGTCTTCTAAGAATAATAGACATACTATCATCCTCGGGAATATCAAGAATAACAAAGTCCGTTAAAATAGTAACGTTTGCAACCACAACATGCACATCCTCACAAATACCGACAGGTATAGCAGTAGGTGTCAACTTATTCAAATCAGGTCTACGATATAAAGAGAGAGGCATAACACTAACACCGGCTCCAAGATCACATAAAGCAGTTTTAACATAGTTTCCTTTGATGGAGCATGGTATAGTTGGTACTCCTGGATCTCCAAGTTTCTTTGGTATTCCACCCTTAAAAGTGTAATTAGCAAGCATGGTGGAAATTTCAGCTTTCTATATCTTTCTCTTATTTGTAACAATTTCCTTCATATACTTAGCATAAGGATTCATTTTAAGCATATCAGTCAAACGCATACACAAAAAATAGGTCTAATCATTTCAGCAAAGCGCTCAAAATCCTCATCATCCTTTTTCTTGGATGGTTTAGGAGGAAAGGGCATGGGTTTCTGAACCCATGGTTCTCTTTCTTTACCGTGCTTCCTAGCAACAAAGTCTCTCTTATCATAACGTTGATCCTTTGATTGTGGGTTATCAAGATCAACAGCAGGTTCAATCTCTACATCATTATCATTACTAGGTTGAGCATCAACATGAACATCATCATTAACATTATCACTAGGTTCATGTTCATTACCAGATTGTGTTTCAGCATCAGAAATAGAAATAGCATTGGGATTCTCAGGTGTGTCAATAACGGGTTCACTAGAAGCATGCAAAGTCCTATCATTTTTCTTTTTCTTCTTCTTAGAAGGACTAGGTGCATCTATAGTAGTTCTCTGAGAATCTTGCTCAATTCTCTTACCGTGGCCCTCAGGATACAAAGGCTCCTGAGTCATTTTACCACCTCTAGTCATAACTCTAACAGCATTATCATTCTTATTGTTTAATTCGTTGAACAAATCATTCTGAGCTTTAAGTACTTGTTCTACTTGAGCGGTAACCATAGAAGAATGTTTAATAATAAGTTTAAGTTCACCTTTAACATTATCCATATAATCACTCAAGTGTTCAATCATATAAGCATTATATTTCAATTGTCTACCAACATAAGCATTGAAGATTTCTTGTTTAACAATAAAATTATCAAACTCATCTAAGCATTGGCTAGCAAACTTAATAGGCGGGATTTCAGCTTTATCATATCTATAGAGAGAATTTACCTTTACTACCTGTGTCGGGTTATAAAGACCATGTATTTCTTCAATAGGTGGTAAATTAAGACCATGTATTTATTCAACATGTGGTAAATTCTTAACATCCTCAGCTTTAATACCTTTTTCTTTCATAGATTTATTTGGCTCTTGCATATCTTCAGGACTGAGAAATAGAATACCCCTTTTCTTCGGAGTTGGCTTAGGAGTTGGTTCAGGAAGTATCCAATTATTTTCATTAGTCAACATGTTATTCAATAGCAATTCAGCTTGATCAACAGTTCTTTCCCTGAAAACACAACTAGCACAATATCCAGGTAATCTGTGGAAGCATCGGTTAGTCCATTATAAAAGATATCAAGTATTTCATTTTTCTTGAGAGGATGATCAGGCAAAGCATTAAGTAATCGGAGAAGCCTCGCCCAAGCTTGTGGGAGACTCTCTTCTTTAATTTGCACAAAATTATATATTTCCCTTAAAGCAGCTTGTTTCTTATGAGTGGGGAAATATTTAGCAGAGAAGTAATAAATCATATCCTTGGGACTACGCACACAACCAGGATCAAGAGAATTAAACCATGTTTTAGCATCACCCTTTAATGAGAACGGAAATAACTTAAGGATATAATAATAGCAAGTTTTCTCATCATTAGTGAACAGGGTGGCTATATCATTTAATTTAGTAAGATGTGCCACAAGAGTCTCAGATTCATAGCCATAAAAAGGATCAGATTCAACCAAAGTAATTATGTCAGGATCGACAGAGAAATCATAATCCTTATCAGTAATAAAGATAGGTGAAGTAGAAAAGGCAGGGTCATATTTCATTCTAGCATTCAAAGACTTTTCTTTAAGCTTGGCTAATAATTTCTTAAGATCAAATCTATCATTGCATGCTAAGAAATCTCTAGCAGTTTCTTCATCCATAACATAACCCTCAGGAATAACAGGCAATTCATATCTAGGGGGAGAATCTTCATCATCACTTTCACCAATATTATCAGTTTCAATAATTTCATTCTCTCTAGCCCTAGCAAGTTGTTCATCGAGAAATTCACCTAGTGGTACAGTAGTATAAAGCATAGAAGTAGTTTCATCATAAGTATCATGCAAAGCAGAAGTGGCATCATCAATAACATGCGACCTATCAGAATCAATAGCATGTGTAGGTGTCGCAAGTTTACTCATAACAGAAGGTGAATCAAGTGCAGAGCTAGATGGCGGTTCCCTACCTCCCGTTGTGGTTGAGGGATAGATCTTGGTTCTTTGATCTTTCAAGTTCTTCATAGTGATAAGCAGATATAAATCCCAAGTGACTCAAAGAATAGAGCTATGCTCCCCGACAACGGCGCCAGAAAATAGTCTTGATAACCCACAAGTATAGGGGATCACAATAGTTTTCGAGGGCAGAGTATTCAACCCAAATTTATTGTTTCGACATAAGGGGAGCCAAAGAATATTCTCAAGTATTTGCAGCTGAGTTGTCAATTCAACCACACCTGGATAACTTAATATCTGCAGCAAAGTGTTTAGTGGCAAAGTAATATGATTGTAGTGGTAGCGGAGGCAAAAAGTAATAGTAGCAAAAGTAATATTTTGGAGTTTTATAGTGATGGTAACTGTAGCAACGAAAAAGTAAATAAGCAAAGAACAATATATGGAAAGCTCGTAGGCAATGGATCGGTGATGGAGAATTATGTCAGATGTGATCGATCATGTAACAGTCATAACATAGGATGACACAAAACTAGCTCCAGTTCATCAATGTAATGTAGGCATGTATTCCGAATATAGTCATACGTGCTTATGGAAAAGAACTTGCATGACATCTTTTGTCCTACCCTCCCGTGGCAGCGGGGTCCTATTGGAAACTAAGGGATGTTAAGGCCTCCTTTTAATAGAGTACCGGACCAAAGCATTAACACATAGTGAATACATGAACTCCTCAAACTACGATCATCACAGGTAATGATCCCGGTTATTGTCACTTCGGGGTTAACAGATCATAACACATAATAGGTGACTATAGACTTGCAAGATAGGATCAAGAACTCTCATATATTGATGAAAACATAATAGGTTTAGATCTGAAATCATGGCACTCGGGCCCTAGTGACAAGCATTAAGCATAGCAAAGTCATAGCGACATCAATCTCAAAACATAGTGGATACTAGGGATCAAACCTAACAAAACTAACTCAATTACATGATAAATCTCATCCAACCCATCACCGTCCAGCAAGCCTACGATGGAATTACTCATGCATGGCGGTGAGCATCATGAAATTGGTGATGGAGGAAGGTTGATGATGACGATGGCGATGGATTCCCCTCTCCGGAGTTCCGAACGAACTCCAGATCAGCCCTCCCAAGAGAGTTTAGGGCTTGGCGGCGGCTCCGTATCGTAAAACGCGATGAATCCTTCTCTTTGATTTTTTTTCTCCCCGAACACGAATATGTGGAGTTGGAGTTGAGGTCGGTGTAGCGTCAGGGGGCCCACAAGGCAGGGGGACGTGCCCAGGGGGGTAGGCGCACCCCCCACCCTCGTGGACAGGGTGTGGGCCCCCTGACGTGGATTCTTCTTCCAATATTTTTTATATATTCCAAAAATAATCTCCGTTGATTTTCAGGTCATTCTGAGAACTTTTATTTCTGCACAAAAATAACACCATGGCAATTCTGCTGAAAACAGCGTCAGTCCGGGTTAGTTCTATTCAAATCATGCAAGTTAGAGTCCAAAACAAGGGCAAAAGTGTTTGGAAAAGTAGATACAACGGAGACGTATCAGTAGCTACGGAGGCTTGCGGCGGCGGAACTCCCGATCTAGGTTTCTTTCTGGAAGTTTGGGTATATATAAGAGGTGTTGGAGTCGGGAACAAGTCAGGGGGGTCCCCGAGGCGCCCACGAGATAGGGGGTGCCCAGGGGGGTAGAGCGTGCCCCCACCCTCGTGGTGGCCTTGGGACTCCTCTGGTCCATCTCCGGTACTCCGTGGGCTTCTTCTTGTCCAAAAATAATCTCCGTGAAACTTCAGGTCAATTGGACTCCGTTTGGTTTTCCTTTTCTGCGATACTCAAAAACAAGGAAAAAACAAAAACTGGCACTAGGCTCTAGGTTAATAGGTTAGTCCCAAAAATCATATATAAATGCATATAAAACATCCTAGATGGATAATATAATAGCATGGAACAATGAAAAATTATAGATACATTGGAGACGTATCATGTACCCAGCTGCGACGCCGTGTCGACAGCAGGCAAGCGCTGATGGATCCGCTCTTGCTGTGCGGCGTGCCGCGCCTCTCGCTCTGCGGCGCTCCAACAACCTCGTCGTGTGGCGAGCCGCAGCCTATCGGCGCGGACGCGCCTAGCTTGCTCTGCAGTGCACCATCGATCATGTTGTGCGGCGAGCTGCAGCCAGTCGGCGCTGACATGCCTATCTTGATCTGCGGTGCTCAAGCGCCATGCGCCAAAGGTCTGCTGAACCCTGGCGATGACGTGCATCACGACATCGTCCATCGCGTTGCCGGGGAGCGCCTTGGTCTCGACGGGCCGTGGCGCCTTCTCGTTTTCCTTGTCGGCGAGGTTGATGGTAGAGGCGATGCTTTGGTGGGTTGGCATGCTTGGAAAATGTGGATGTGCTACAGGCAGTGCTTGTCGCCTCCGTGTGTCGCGCGCCGCCTGGGTTTATGCGAAATATCGCTAGGTTGCGGGAAACAGGTGAGGAAATGGCGGGAAACAGTGGCGTGTTCATAAAACACCATCAATTAATGGAAACTTAGCATAGAAGGAACATCGAGCTAGCACAAGAAGTACATGATGATCAGATGAACACGGACCACACTAGGGAACCCGTCGGTGATGAATTCATCAATCGCAAACGGTTGAATACTAGCAAGCGTTTGCCCACAACACACACGTCTTATTCCATCACAAACAGGTCGGATGGATCAATTGTATGCCACGTATCGCACATTGTCAAAAGGTAATGTGGTAGACCTTCTTTAACATGTGTTAAAAATAAAAAAATAAAAAAAACAAGGACCTCGAGGTTAAATTAACTCACGGGATGGGTCATATGAGTCATTTAATTTGACAGATGTGACCCATCCTATCAGTTATTTTAACATCAACACAACTTCCCATCCAGTCACCCATCTGATGGCTGCTCCAGCCTGAGCACACTTAACTTGAGAGTTCTCTTACATGAGCTACTGGTGGAACAACTAGTCCTTACTAATATAGGGTGCCTCTTCGCATCCTTATGGCATATCCGGATGATCGTCCACCCCCCAATGGCCAATAGATATTGTGTAGACAGAGCATATCACATACGTCTTATTAGAAGCAATCGTATGTGTTATTATCGGTCTTCGCACACATTTCTGATTACAAACATGTTTGCCGCATATCACACACATCTTGATATATTGAACCGTTTCTGTTCTGTTGTCTCAACGCAAACAGTTCATCCGAGTAAACTGCATGCCGTATATCGCACACACCTTGATCTGGCTGACTGTTTCTTTTGTGTTGCATAATCACAAACAATTCATCAGAGTGAACCGTATGTTGTATATAGCACATACCTTCATCTGGTTGCCCGTTTCTTTTGTTCCTCCTCATCGCAAACAGTTAATTGAACTGAACCATATGCCCCGCATCGCACAAGCAACTAAAATCTGAACCGTGTTTGATGCATCCTCCATCGCAAACGTTTTGCACCTTTTTGATGGGTTTTTTACACCACCGTTTGCGATTATTGCATCGCACATAGTTTCGTCGAAGGGTCTGTGATCGTAGTGTCACGTTAGCAGCATCCTGTTGTAGTTGTGTGTGAGTAGGTCCCACATGACCTACAGGTCCATCGTTATTAGCTAGATGGCTTTCTCTCTCTCTCTCTCTTTGATATTCAATACAACATTCTCCTTAAAGTTTTGTTTGATGTAATCTTCTTTTGTGGTGTGTTTGTTGGGTTTGTTGGGATCCGATGAATTGTGGGTTTATGATCAGATTATTCATTTAAAGTAGGTGAGTTATACTCCCTCCTTTCCGGTTTATAGGGCTTATCTCAAAATCTTAATTTTTTCCATTTTATAAGGCTCAATTTGGTTGTTCCCTATCATAAGTTCAGATTCCAAGGTGCATTAAATCATTGCATGCAAGTATTAAGAGAAAATTAACCAATGCATGTACTTTATGCATGCATGCATTGAAATTAATACATTGGTAAACATAAATTTTTGAGGAAAACAAGAACATTAATTGGGTGCTTTTGCAAATTACAAGAAGTATTCCACCACTCACCATTTACCTTGGTTGGTGAGATTTTTGAATTGAGCCCTATAAACCGAAAAGGAGGGGGTAGTTGGAACTGTATTATGTGTGATTGTTATAGCTATGTAATGCTTTCCAGTCTATGCCTTTTCTTTGGCCAAGTTGATAATTAGATCTTCAGTGGAAGTGGTGCATAGTAGTAGGTTCAATCTTGTGGTGTCCTCACCTCATGACAGAAGGGGTAGTGGGGCATGTATTTGTATTGTTGCTACTAAGGGTAAAACGACGGGGTTCGATCATATTGATTGGTCTTATTTTATCTACATTATGTCATCATGCTCCAAGCATTCCTCTATTTGTTATGAACTTAATACCTATAGAGGCAAGCATAGAAGCACTCTCGAAGCGGAGTAATAGTAGTAGATGCATATGGATGTCGGTCTACTTATCCCGAATGTAATGCCTATGTACTGATCATGCTATGAATAACATCATAACTATGCACTTTTCTATCAATCCCAACAGTAATTTGTTTACCCACTATATGATATGTTCTTGAGAGAGATGCCTCTAGTGAAACTATGGCCCCGGGGTCCATTCACCATAATTACTAAAACCCTAAAAATCTTGCTGGAATTTATGTCCCTTTGCATTTTATATATCTATCACTATCAGAATTAATCCTTGCAATTAACGAGTACAGGGGGAATGAAAACCCTCTTGCCCATATTGGGTGCAAGTATTTTGTTCGTGTGTGTAGGTACTGTCGACCTTTGTCCGTGTGAATCTCCTATTGGTTCGATAACCTTCGTTCTCTATTGAGGGAAATACTATCCGCTACTATGTTGATTATCCCTTCCTCTTTGGGGAAAGACCCAACGCGGCTCACAAGTAACAGCAACCTCTAGAAAGGGCTTATCTGTTAATTTCTGTGTTATCTTCATTTTACCTGTTAGAATCAACTTATTATTCCAACCTCATTACTATCCACTTGGCAAACATTGTACGGTGGGGAAAGACCCGACACATATATCCATTTTAATATATACGATCATTTTTCATTACTGTTGAAAATTACACCTAAGATAAGTAAGTTAGATGGTTGAAACCCTTGTCTTCCTTTGTGTCTGGAAATTGTTTGTTCTAAAAATATGCTTCGGAGTGCCACCAATCATTCAAAGACTAAATTATAGTTAAGTATGTGAAGTTTGCCAACCAAAGCTCTTACATAGACTCTTCTGGAAAAATAATAATGAATTGTGATTGTTGGATGACTAAGAACATAGTTCGTTGGGTTTCAAGATAGTTGTTTATGATGGAGTGTTGTTTTCTATGACACATAATTATGTTAGTAAATATAATGCTATCATGTTTATATTCTTTATTATTGAAATCTCTCTCCATAAACTTGCGCTCATGTTTACCGAGCAAGGAATTCAGTTGGGGACAAGCGGAGTCTAAGCTTGGGGGAGCAGATATGTCCATTTTCCTTCACTATTCCCTATTACAAATTATCCTATTTTAGTGATATATTTCACATTATGATGCAATTCTAATGTCTTTTCTCCCTCAAAATGCAAGGTAAACACAAAGAGGGAAATTGCCAGACAACTAGAAATCTGGACCAAAAATACAACACAAGAAAAGGAAATTTTCCGGAACTCCGAATGCAATGGGGATTTTACTGAATTATTTCCCAAAAATAAGAAGCCAGACGACAGAAGAGGGGCTAGAGGGGACCCACTAGGCTCCCACAGGGCCACCACACGCAGGTGGGTCCTAGGTCACGCCATGTGCCACGTGGGTTGCTGGGGGCTTCCCTCCCAATGCCATAAATTCATATTTACCCTAGAAAAAAACATAGAAAACCTTGGGTGTTTCTGCCTCTGTCTGTGAGGCCAAACTTTCGCGAAGCACTTTTCACTCTGGCAGAGTGATTCTAGTAGGGAGACTTCCCTCCGAGAGGGGGAAATCAAAGCCATGGTCATCATCAACACTTTGTTCATAGTTTGGATCATCATCTCCATCAACATATTCACCAGCACCATCTCATCTCCAAACACTTCATTTCTTTTTGTTCATTCTTTGTATCAAACCTCAGATTGGTAACTGGGAGTACTTGTATGTGTTCATTACACCTTGTAGTTGATGCATAGGGGATTTATTGGTGAAAGATTGTTGTGTTCAAATTGTTCATATATATTTATAGCTATTGATCATGATCGATATGATGCCTTGTGAGTAGATCCAATAGTTCTTGAGGACATGGGTGAATTATTGTTGATAGTAGTCATGTGAAGTTGATTTTCTTTAACATTTTGATGATATGTTGTGTTGTTCTTCATCCACTAGTGTTATGTGAACGTCAACTACATGACACTTCACCATCTTTGGGCCTAGGGAAAGACATTGTGGAACTATTTTTAGATGAGAAGTTGTGGTAGTGATAGAAACTCAAACCCCAGTTTATGAATTATTCCATGAGCGACTGCTTTGGATCCTATTATTTAATCTTATGATTAGATTTATCTTAATTACCTCTCTTGTATTTGCGGACGCTTGCATGGAGAGTATAATCATAAGTAGGTATTTGTTTAATGAAGGAAAATACCATTGCTCTAGTCCATCCACACAACACTTATCGAATTAATGAATGGTAACTTCATGAATCCTGGTAAAAGTAACTTGAGGAGACTCCCTTGTGTCTTCTGGAACGTTTTAGCTATTATAAAAACACAACCGTCTTGTCCTTAGCATACATAAAGGATTGGGTCACTAGCTGCACTCTACTACTTTTGTTACTACTAGTAAGCGTGCACGTGCAACGCACGTCTCTACTAAACACATGAGTATTAATTTTGAATTTGTATTCCATTTTTACTTTGTAAAATAGAAGATATGCAGTCCAAGAAGAAATCACAATCATACAGTTTATGGCAGTCAATAATCAGTTCGGTTTGTTGTCCCACGATTTGCCTATTTGGGGATGGCATGTGAAGTTCGAGCATACCATTTACAAATCACAATCATACAGTATGTGTCACACATTCAGGACAATTATATTTAACCTAGTGCATAACAAAAATGGAATTAAATATGTCATGAATATTTCAGAATGTCTTTATGAACTTGATATGACTTATGATAAACATAAGCATTGTCCAAGTGAACATGTAAGAGATACAAACTTGGAACAAAGAGAGAGAAATAACGGTCGTTGGAAGATCTGAATCCGTCCCCTCTTGGGTTTGGGATGCTTGTTATCTTCAGAAGTTTAGGCTCAGCAATGACCGAGAGGTTGTCCATGGAATAACAGAGGGCACTGCTAGCGAGCTGGAAGAGTCCACGGGTAGTTCGGACAATTTTGCCCTATTCCCAGTTTCACACAACAGCTTCTCTTGGAGTACAACGTATGGTTCAGACATACACTATCTGGTAATACATAGTTGCATAACATCTTCAAGCCAAAAAACAATCCTTAGTAAAACATTACATTTGATTTGATAATGAAATGAAGAGAAGGATTTTAACAGCAACTATTTTCATGGTGCAGAAAAAAAACAGGGCTTAAATGAATTAAATCACACACCTATTATGAGTAGCATACTCCTAACTTCCTAAGGAAAAAATAACCCAACATGCAACAGTCATCGAGGACCTGCAGGAAGAAAAATAGCAGGTATATATGTTGCCAACCTGCAGAATCCATACCCAACTATATAATACAGATGCAAACTTTCTTGATGCCCAAACAGACACGCTATCCATTCTAAACTTAAGGCAACTCATATGGCTTGGTGCAAGGATTTAATATGAAGCACTAAATATGTCAAAACAACCTTTTTAGTACTTATTGGAACACAACATATAGAACGGACATCGAATCTTTTAGCAAAAATCTACATACCTTCATGTTGTAGAGATCAAGCTAGCCGAGTCTTCAGCTCTATCCTCCAAGGTTGCAGCCTCCTATGGGTACCAATAAAGTAGAGTACTTCTACAACCTTTTGCTGGACAGAATTAATTTGGGAATGAAGAAATTCATGTTTCAGAATGTCAGCTCTTCCAATAACAACTAAGGTGATATACATTCAATACAAGAATCCTTTAAACCTCGAGGATGTAAAACAACTTCACTGCAATTATTATTTGTCGTACATGGTTTCTATTCTAATTATTGTACCAGATGTGACTGTAGCTAAAACAGAACAGAAAACACTAATGAACTTTTGCAACTATTATTTGTTGGACATACTTTCCATTCTACTCCCTCCGTTTCTAAATATAAGACTTATTAGAAATTTCAATAGGGACAACATATGAAGCAGAATAAGTGAATCTACACTATAGAATATGTCTATATACATCTGTATATAGTCCCTATTGAAATCTCTAAAGTCTTATATTTAGAAACGGAGGGAGTAATTATTGTACCATTCCTATAGAAAAACAGAATAGGGAAAACTAATTAACTTTTTGTCCCATCACAACTATCACTAACTAATGAAAACCTCATCGATACATAGCCCTTTCCCAGGGCCTACATATTTGATCAGTTGGTGCATCTGTAACATGTTACATATATTTATTCTAGCACTACTACTACTGTAGATTGACCAACACAAAAATTATTCTATGTTTATCCCTTCCTTCATGTGTTTTTCTTGTTTCCCCCAATCCAACTTCTTGATCTGCCAACCATCATCTCAATCATGACTGAACACAAGAAAACATCCACCAAACGCTTGCAAATATGTACGCGCTCGGATGCAAATGCAACAACTGTGCGTGCTAATGCAATAATCCAGAGAACAGGTTGCAGGTTCTCTGATTATGCAAAAGCTCATGGAAAACACAAATTGGCAGGTTCTCAGATTATGCATAGCTCATATATAAAGCAAATCCGCAGGTTCTCATACCATGGTAACTCGAGAAACTCAGACGCTATACAAAGTTCCTTGTACATCTCCGGTAATAGAATGTTTCTTCTATAAAGCACTTTATCAGTCTATCTCTTGACAGCAAAATATGGACTAGACTAAATAAACATTGCAATAGAAATAAAAATAACAATTCTTTGCACTTCCCCAAAACCAATTTGGTTTGCATCTTGTATTTCAATTAAAATACTATGGAAGGCAACATGATTAACAACTTCAAAGAGAAATTAATTGTACAAAAATTGCATACAGACAACCCTGGATAATATCGATTGAAGTGAAAGATCAATATTATATTACCACTAATATTTAGAGCAAAGAATGTAAATGAAGTATAAACTGGAATTTCTACTAACAAATCACAAAATGGGAAATAAGAAAGAACCTAGAAGATACAAAATGAGAATAATCTTTAAGGTAATGAACAGAAAAAAGAATGGAAAATAAGAAAGAACTGATAGATTTTATGTAATGGCTAAAAAGAAACTTAATGGGGGTATGTACTTACAGAATGCGTATTTTTCAAATATATGAAAACTATGTAAGATTGTAGGCAGCAAGACAGGACCAAGGCCCTAAGGGGGAGAGAACAACACGTGAATATGAGAGAGGCCTGTCAAGCCAACACGAAGCCTGTGAATTATAGAATGACATTTGATACTACTTCCACAATTATTCTCTAGTGAAGAAGATATTTATCAGCAACACACAATGCAACATGCAAAAGGAACTATTTTGCATGATGATATTTGTCTGGTAGTGCAACGACGAAGCAAAAAAAAGGCAATTATCATTTAACTACTATTATCCTATTTCACATCCATAGAATATGTGTAGGGAAAATGATAATAATCAGACATGTTCTCTACAGAATAGTAAACGTGCACGTGCAACGCACGTATAAACACTTGGAAGATATATTTCCTCATTCATCGTAGTTAAGAGGCACTTATTCAAATAAAAAATTTATAAGAATATTTTGCATGGCATGAAACGACAAATGTTACGGTCTCATTTGGGAAACGGTTGCGCCTCTTGTGATGTATAGGAAAAATTAATATGGCATGAAACGATGAATGTTCATGTCTCTGACACACAAAAATACATGAAGCTGGACAACTCCCTAACTAACATGGAACTGCCTAAGATATGGTTAGATACTATGCACTGGAAAAAATAAGTTTGAAATACAAAGGCCTAAGATTTCAGAGTATTCGTCATCTCATATGAAACTAATAATTTGGGAACAATTCCTACACGCCTAGCAACAAGAGCAAAGATATGTGTACGAGCATAATGAGTAGAATTCAATTCTGAATATAAAGAAAAAGCCACAAAGATGACTTTGTTTTTCATTGCCATGTGAGAATCGAGGCTTGAATCTTTCATCATTTACGTCCGATGACATACAATGTACTCATACAGCTCCTTGCATTAGTGTTTTCATAATTAACAAAATGAATAAAAAGGCTAGAAATAGAGCCTTATGTGTGATCAATGCAGTATACTACTAAACAATGGATCCAGAATGCACTGGAGCTAGTCTGGAAGGCAGAAAACAAAAGGCCTCTTTAAAGACCTTGAGGGAAAAAACTACCAGGGAAAGTAAAGGTTAAATATGAGACCAAAATCATTTCCTTGTGGCCAATCCTGTATTATTATGCTGCTGCTACTACTATTATTAGTAAAACAGATGGTCTAAAAATTTCTGCGGGGTCTAGCTCGAGACCTGTGCATGGCCGGAAGAGATGACCTCATGGAGGGTGACGCCATGGAGGTTGCACCTGTACATCAGAATAGTAGACCAACTCATATTTTAGAATGAAGATGGTCCATTTGTATCTCCTATTTGGAGTTCATCTTACCAATTGGAAAAGAGGAATTATGGGTGACATCGACATTATCTTTGTTTGAGGCATGTTTTCCTTTTAGCCGCGCAATCCGTTGCCTATTTAAGCACTCTGCCCTCTGTTCTTTGGATAGGCCGGCATACCAACTGGTGCCACTTCTTAATTTTCAGACACCATTTACTTCTTCGAGACGATGACTCGCGGAGCTTGTAGATGTACACCCTACAATAAAATAGGAGATGATTTTATAAACAAGTAGTAATAGGTGCAACAATACAATCTTATATGAAGTGGATGAATATACCATCTGTATGTGTGTTGGTTATGTTGCTAAAAGCAGTACATTGCACAGACCCTACTGAAGAAACATGTATGTGTGCCACCGGATCATGGGTAACACTATCCCCAGTTGAAGGAATCTTCTGTTGGAGGTTTACACGACGCCGGTGCAGGGATGTTGGAGGTTTACACTATCCCCATCTGTATGTGATTTAAAATGTCAGGGTTATATATCAACATACGTCCAGATTGCCCGTCTTCAGTAGCAGACGACAAGAGGTGTACCACATCAGTGATGACGATGCCAATTTATTTGACGAAGTTCTCCCGTCTCTTCTCGTACTCGACAGCGGTATGAAACAAACAGAGCAGCAACAAAAAAGGGTCAGACAAATTAAAACGCGATTTCATTAAGAATAAGTTGGAAAGCATTCATGATTCATCCATGTCGATCCCACGGACCTTAGCGATCATGCCGACGCCCATCTCCATGGCGAGCTTGGCGAGGAAGAGGTCGTCGGCGAGGAGGCACTCGCTGAACCCTCTGAAGCCCAGCAGCCAGCGGAGCAGCGACGATCGCTCCATCTCCGCGAAGCGCCGCACGATGTCGCCCGTGACGCGGCCGCCCTCCACGGCCACGTCGACGTCCGCCGGCAGGCTGGAGAGCTTCCTCCCCGCCTGCGCCAGCACGAACAGCACCTCCCCACTGGCCGCCGCTGTTGTTTCCACCGCCGCCGTCGTCGGCGTTGTTGCCGGGGAGGGTGAGGGGGAGGAGGGTGGGGAGGCGGGGGCGGGGGCGGGGAATGGCAAGGAGGGGGCGGAGTGGGAGGGAGCGGAGGAAGGAGAGGCGGGAGGGGGGATTCTGGGTATGAAGGCGGGGGTGGAGGTGGAGCTAGCCGACGTGGGGTGAGGAGGATTGGTGGCGGTGGGTGGAGGGGGAGGAGGGCAGCATTGGGGAGGGGGAGGCCATGGCTGGCGGCGAGGGGAGGGGGGGGGGGGGGGGGGCGGCGGCATGGACGGCGTGAGGAGGATAGAGCAACCGACGGGAGAGCGTGGGGCTCTCGTGTTTTTTTTCCTCGAGCCTGGGGGACGGATGACGGGGGTCGATCGTGGGATTAGTGGGCTGAGCTAACCGTGGTGTTTGATGCCAAACATTCAGATGATTTGGATCGTTAGATCTTTCGATTGAATGGATGAGATGAATTGGTTCTCCGCCCTCTCGTGCTTTTATAGGAGTAGTAGATTTATGTTGTTGTGAATTATCTTGCTATCACACTATCTATCTAACTATACTTACAGCATTTACAGTGAAACCTTGTTGAAAACTACTTGTCAATTCCTTCTGCTCCTCATTGGATTTGACACTCTTACCATAAAGTCTATGATAGATCCCCTATACTTGTGGTTATCACCCACACGTCTGCTGAATAAACAGAGTGGCGAGAAGGGGAGGAGATACGGGATGTTGATTAGTAAGAGTAGGTGTAGCATGGAGTCCAAGATATTTAGTGAGGATATGAGATGGGAAATGTGTTAGTAAAGTAGTAGAAGCACTAGTTACTCCTTTGTATTGTACACTTAGAGAGATAATGTGTTGGCTATTACGGAACCAACACCTGGATATATTACGGTGCCATGTGCGAGAACAAGCATTCACGTCTACTGTACAAACTAAATTCGAATCCATTTAGTGTTTGAATATAGAGATATGCACATGATTGTATATACATTCTATCTTCAAAAGCATAACAAAGATTTATGCCCAATAAGATGTGATATATAAATGCTATGATGACGGATTCAAATGTTTGAATCCACTTTACGTCGTTGATGTCCGTAGGGTTGTCATTTTCTCTAATGGAAGGGGCATTGGGCGAGCGGCTTCACTCCCTCCTGACGGAGCGAGAGCGCTCATGACAGCTTTTTTGCATTGTCCTTTCATGGGAGGCATTGCGACGCTCCCCTAGGACGAAGTGGATACCCTCATCGTGCTCCGTTTGTGCTTGGCTTCCCATAGGCGGTTCTCTGGCTAGCCCTCCCCTGAGATGAGTGCCTCCTTCCTGCATATTCCCCGCCCGTGGTCCTTCTGCATATGGAAGGATCATGGAGAGGTGTGGCCTCCATTATGGCTAGAACCATGGGACCCCGGGCATTGGGAAGGTCGTAGGAGGGGTGAAGGCAGCATAGAGAAGCAGTCCTCAAACAAGGGCCGATTCCTGAGACGTCGTGTGGTCCCGTCAAGTTTGTGATAACAGAGTTGGATTTGGATGGTCTCCTAGGTTCGTCGGTGGTGAACTGGTGAATGCCCTCGTCTTGGGTCAATGCCAACGGTAGCGGCCTGGAGCGGATCAATCAAAGCCTGGATGGAGTCAATGTTGGCATCTCGAGCATTGAGGAGCATCTCCAAGCCGGCGGCGATAGAGCAAGGGTCGACGAGGCGAGGGCTTCCCGAAGTGAGGTGGCCTTCAGCTCCCATGCCTAAGGTAGTCCTGACATGGGCGCCAAGGTCGAGAGTGACATGTGAGACTATTGGAGCCACGAGCACTCTATCTGGAACCTTCTTTGGGTCCACTTCCTCGACCACCACGTCGAGGGTGCGCTCGCCGAGTGCTTGGGGCCCGCCTCTTTTCTCGCGTCCTTCTTCTTGTCTGTTGTCTTGAACTTTCTCCTTAGATGCATCGACTTCTCCCGAGGCTCGCTTTAGTGCTATCTAGTTCTGATGGTCGAGGTGACTTCTCACACAGGGCGAGGATTCCCCACGGACGGCGCCAATGTTGATGTTCGAAAATCAACTTTCGACCCGGGGGTGTCTGTAGTGGCATGGTCATAAATAAGCGAGGGCGTGTACGACGATCTTATATCGAAGGTTGTCGTACACTCGACAAAGTGGCACACCGATGTATTTTAAATAGGTTCATTTGCTTTGTAGGAGCGCGACTTACATCCGATGGGAGGGTCATCGAGAGAGGTGCCCGGGGCATAGGGCAATTAGGGAGCAGCCATTTCCGATGTTTCGTGACTCCCGGATAATCGAGCCTCACAGAGTCTCTATGACTCCGAGCCGTCGGCTTTCATTTGCCCTCCTAAAGGGGCTTGGAAGAAGAGAGTGACCCTTCACTTGAGTGTATTCAAGTGAAAGTGAGTATTATATGGCCATAGGCGGCTTTATATAGCCTAGGTGTCCTTGATAAATGACCAATGTCACCCTTGAAGTAAGAAAGTGAGGGTAGAACCAAGTTTTTTTTCATACCTTACCCATATACACTTTATTGAGCTAGGAGGTGGGTTGTGGCCCATTAGGTTGAGGTCTTCTTACTTGGGCTTAGACTTCTTTGCTCTCTTGTCTTCTCCTTTGACTTTTTCTTTCTTGTTCTTCTTTCTTTGACTTGCTTTGACTAGTCTTGACTGATCATGTGGCACTCCACATAAGCCACGGGTGGCACCTTACCCCTTAAGTAGGATTGAATCCCTTCACTACAACAAAATCATTTCAAAATGTTGAGCGCCAAATTTTTAGCGCATGAGTTTACAAATAGGTTAAGGGACTTTTGGGTGTTGGTCTTTAGGAGCTCGTGCATGAAGACTTTCCGGCGATCATTGATAAGGTCACTCCAGCTCCATTAAGGAGCGGCAACGGCGGTGTGCCGATGATTTGTTCTGGCGATGGTAATGGTCGCTCGGTGGTTGAAAGACTTCGATGTAATTTCTATGCCGGGGTTAAAATTCATTCCCTCTTTTTCTGTGGGGTGTTAAAATTCACTTTATCAAGTATGAAGTCCTAGTGTCTTTAAAAAGTACAAAACTGACGAAAATGTGGAAGGAGCCGGCCTGAGAATCAGTGGCCTCGCTATGCTACTGCTCCCCTGATTTCGAAGGTCGTCTCGGCCCCGTGAGGTGAGATTAGCGAGCGGCAGCATGAAGAAGGCCGACACGGCGGGGGAGCTCGCAGCTTTGCGAAGCGTGCCGGTCGTCAGATTCGAGTTTGTACCAGCTCACGGTATGCAAGTGCGCAAACCATGTGGATCGCACCGATACCCACGTAATTAACTTGCAAAAACGGCCTCGTTCCGCGGGACGCGCGGTAAATATCCCGGCGGCCGCGCTCATCGCCCTGCCCCACACGTCAGCCGCACATAGTCCCCGCTTCAGTCAGTCAGCCAGCCAGTCAGGCGAGCCGGCAGTCCTACCACCATACGGACGGCGTGGTGGGTTAATCACTTGCAGCAGGGGTAACTGTAAAATACTGGGCAAGTGCTGCTCCCATGCATCATCACTGTGCCCTCCCCATGGGTCTGCTATCTTTTTCTTGCTCCACAGGCCACAGCTGTAGGTGACTCACTCCGTAGATGATGGCCGAGCCACGTGAGTGGGTGGTGATTTTTCCTGCCCCAGTTATTATTTTTTACGCCGGCTGCCCCATGTTACCCTGCTGTGACACTGCAGGGCTGCCCCTGCAGGCTACTACCGTACGGCAGCTATAAACATTTTCTCACCTCGGTGGGGTAAATTCCAGCTTCCCTTCCTCCTCCACCCCATCCCATCTGCCTTCCTTCGACTGTGCTGTCTCGTCCCATCTCGCGACGCTGACGTGTACGAAACACCCGTATCTGAAGTTTCCCTGCCTCTCGGTTTTTACCCAGCGCGCTGCACCGTTTTCATCAAAGAACGAGCTAGTTCCTGTGCCTGCCTGTCTGCGTTGCATTGGTGATACAGCGTACCCCAGGTGATCTGGTTTTTTGTCACGTACACTGCCCAATGCTGTTTTTGTTTTTTGGATGCACAGTGCTGTTATCTGCGACAAAATAAAACACCGTGTTGAAACCGCTCTATATATTGAACCGGCATTGTGGACGCTGAATGCTGAAATATTGCCCGTTCTGTATATATGGAGTTTTATTTGAGTTGACTGCTGTATTCAATTTAGCACCGTATTTATATTTTATACTACTTATAAAAGAGCAAACATTATCTTCTCTTTAAGTGCATCCCATAAAACATATACGAATGCATTACCATCGCATGATTAGTCCCACTAAATTCAATCTAACGGCTAGCCTTAATCTAATATGTTTTTTGTGTGCACTTATCAATTTACATTGACTGACCGTACTCCACCGCGAAGGAAATATGAAAGTCCACGCCTGGTCAATTAGGAAACTATAATTAGGGACACATTCTATTAAGAAACTAATCTATATCTATACTACTTATAAAAGAGCAAACATTATCTTCTCTAAGTGCATTTCACAAAACGTACATGGATACATTACCACCGCATGATTAGTCCCACTAAACTTAATGTAGCGACCCGACCCGAATGGGTCAAGTCTCTGTGCTTATGTGTCATCCCTGGATCAGTATGCTGACGCACACAGTACTCAAAGGATTTATAACAGAGGTAAATCACATGTATATAGTAACGTAAATACTATTACCTCAATCCATATAGCGGAAGCAATAAGGTTGTGGATTCCCATCAACACCAACGGCAAAGTTGAGTGTAGAAATCGTAACCCTAACGTATCACTTACTCGTCGTAGGATAATCCTGCAACATGAGACGTTGCAGCCCGAAACGGGTCAGTACATCGAATGTACTGGCAAATTCACATCATAGAGAATAATGAATAAAGTCTATCACTACATGCATATTTGGCTGGTGGAAAAGCTCTATGGTTATAAGGTTTTTGCGTAAAGCCAATTTTTCCCTACTGCAAAGGAATAAATTTATTTAACTATCATGGTGGTTGTTGAACATTGAGAATGGTTGACAGCATTCTCAATCCCAATTAAAAATAATTAAAACCCAACAACATTAATTAGAAGTAACATGTTGAGATTCACAGGATATTCAAGTACTAGATACTCAAGTTGTCCATAACCGGGGACACGGCTAATCATGATTAGTTTGTACACTCTGCAGAGGTTTGCGCACTTTTCCCCACATGACTCGATCGCCTCCGTTTGGTTTCTCGCACTACAGAGTGTTTGAGAAGACGGATGACCGAGACATAGTCTTTCAGAAGCACTAGCACCTTACATGTGGGGGAGACCGGTACACCTACATCCCCTACATCTGCTAGTCCACCCCGTAAGAGTTCGCACAACTTAGTCAACTATGCCAGAGCCCATAGTAGCATGTGGCTGCACACGGAAGTATTTAGCATGAATTATCTTATGATCCCTTTGAGCCTGGGTGGCGGTCCGAAAAAAACAGGCAAGTCCTGATAGACATCAGGTGCCTCAATCCACCCAGATGTGTGTTTAAGTTGCCACCTTAGATAAACAATTAAAATTAATAAACTCACATCTGTCATGGATATCACTCACCCAATCCACGTCTACTAGCATAGCATGGCATAAGAAGCAAACGTAGAAGTAACTCCCAAAGGTTTGATAATAAACAGGTAATAGGTACTACCTCATCTACTTCCCATCCCACAATTTAATTAGATCCTAATCATGCAATGTGTGAGGATTGATCTAATGCAATAAAACTGGGTTGTAGAAAAGGTATGATCAAAGTGTGAACTTGCCTGCAATGTTGATGAAGATGATTCGCACTCAAAACTCGTGATAGATCTACTCGTCACACTCCGGTCAATCTATCGTAAGCAAACAATAGTAACCACACAATAAGTACTCATCTAATGCACAAGTAAAACTCGAACAAGAGAACGAATCAGAAAGTTCAACTTAAGAACTCCAGTTGCAAGGAAAGAAAGAACCGAACAAAGAAACCGAAAACAAACGGCGGAAGAAACAACTCGGTTCTAGCAAGTTGAAACTAGGTCAAATTTTTATAGTAGCAAAAACTTGTTCAAGTTGATTAGACGAAACGGCGGTTTCGAGACGAAACTCCAGGCGCTTGAATCACCTGATTCCGATAAACGGGCGAGAAGATAAACTAGAACGAAGATCGGATCTGAGATCGCGATCGCGGAATAAATCCGACGAAAAGAAAACGAAGAACGGTTAAACGAACGGACGTCGTTAACCGGGAAAGAATCGGTGATCATGTTCGTTGAGACGAACAGTCCGAAAGAAGAACGAAAACCAATCTAGGGTTTTCGGAGAAAAAGACCGGAAAGAAACGGAAAACCGATCTAGAAAACCGGAACGGTTTAGCGAAGAACCGGAAAGAAAAACGAATCGGTGGAGAAGAAAAGAATCGGAACGATTTATAAGAAAACCGATCCGAGGAAAAGAAAAGAGACGCGGCGCGGTACCTCCGGCGAGGTCTCCGGTGAGGGGCTCCGGCGGCGGCAGTGGCGTGGGTGAGGGGCGGCGGCGGTGTAGGCAAGGCGCGGCGGCGGCGGGTGACGCAGGGCGCGGCGCGGGTGAGAGGCGCGGGGTGAGGCGCGGTTTGGGTGATGGAGAGAGGGGTTTTGATTTGATGTTTAGAGGGGAGGGGTGCTTGGGTATTTATATTGGGGAGGGGAGGGGGTTTACTTGGGGTAGAGGGCAAGAAATAGAGTAGGAATAGGAATAACGAAATAAGGAAAAAGGGGCAAGGGGCGCCCTAGAATCCTTTTAGGATTCGGTACAGGAGCAAGAGGCGGCGGCGGGCTCCCTTCGCTGGCCCCTGGCGCGCGTGAGGCTGGGGCGCAGCGGCCTGGCCTGGGCCTTGGCCTGCGGTAAGTTTCCTTTTTTTTTATAAATGGTTCAGCACGCAGAAAAAAACAAAAAGAGATCTAAACGAACTCCGAAAAACCTAAAGTAAATTTTCCCCGACTCCTAAAAATGAGCCAAAAAAAATGAACTTTTCTCCGGGCCTAAAATGCAATTTTTGAAAACACGCATTTTTCCCTATCCAAATAAAATGCAAATAAAACTCCGGCAAAACCAAAACTTGATCTATTTATTAAATCTTCATTTTTCCTAAATTTGGGAAAGTCATATTATTCCCTCTCTTATATTTTTGACGTCGGAAAAATAATTGAAGATGAAATAAATAAATCAAATGATCCTCTTTTCCAATCCGAGAATACTCTCAAATAAGAAAATAACGAAATCTCCAACTCTCTCCGAAGGTCCTTGAGTTGCGTGAAATTTCTAGGATCGACCAAAATGCAAGAAAATAAGATATGCATGATGATCTAACATTCCAAATTGAAAATAAATTCAAAAGAAATTTGAATTTAATTCTTTGAAACTCCCAACTCATATTTCATATAATTTGAAGAAGTCATTTTATCTTCTCTCGTGAAAATCATTGAGTCGCATAAAGTTTCAGAATTGGAATATTTCCAAATGAAATTCAATTATTTTTCAAACACCCTTTTCATTTTTTTAAATGGAAGAAGTCATGTCATCTTCTCTCTAGGGTTTTGTGTTTGAAAAGAATTTGAATTCATGGAGATCATAAAAGCAAATATGAAAGTTCGGGAAAGTCCTTTTATTCCCTCACATTTAACTTTCAAAAGTTTCGAATTCACTCACTTTCAGACAATCAATCAAACAATCAGTCAAATCTATCTATTTATTATAACATTCCAAAATTTAGAATTTTGGGATGTTACAAACCTACCACCCTTAAAATGAATCTCGTCCTCGAGATTCGGAGAGGCTAGCAAGAAAAGGTTAGGGTTTGGGGGTCTCCTCAAAATTCATCGATCGTCTCCGGGGTCTGGGGTGCTACCACCCTTAGAAGCATGGTTACGGTTCCATCAAAACTCGTATACTTCATCCATATTCTTGACAGTGTCGGTCTTCTCAAATCCTCGAGAAAATTCCTTCTCTGAGCTCTTCTGGTAGTGGCATAACCTTTACCTCAATTCTTCTGTCTTTCATCTAGGTAAGGTTATTCCGAGATTGGGTCTTCTTAGCTGACGGGTCTAGCGCCAAAACTAAACAACTATCGATATCTCATGGTGGTCAACAATTTATGGTTTCTCCTGCAGGAAATGAGTCTGGGTTGATCCTCACCGTATAACCTACGGTTGGTAAAGCTGCCTTGTACAAGGGAAAAAATACCTATACCATTCTAAGGCTTAAACAAGGTTTTAATCGTCGTCTCTCCACTATAGGTAAGTCACTCAGATTTACCATCCCATATAGCAGGGCGAATAATAAGAGTAAGTCGGTATGGTGATCAATCCATCCCGCACCCAAATCATTACCTTGTATATGGTTTAGCGAATCTCGCATTCTAACACTCGGTCATCCTCACAAGCATTGCAGAATTTCTCTTGTCGACGAACCAAGTTCGCATAAATCCATAGATTCTGCAAGCCAAACAACCATCTATCGTTCCTTCACAACTCTCAGGTTTTGCGTAAACTCCTATAAAATCGTCTATTGACAAAGGTATATCCTCTTCCAGGGTCCTTCCTTCAGCAAGAATGTGCTTGCTTCTTGGCAGGTCCTGGGGCCTGTGGGTTATGGCACATCTCATCACTTGTAGTCCTTGAACTTATCATCGGGCAACTGACCATTGTTCCAACTTCCTAGTATTCTTAAATCCATCCAATTGTAGTGTCTTCCTTCCTTCTATTGGCACCAAACTAGGACATGATTACTCAGACTCATCATGGAATTTTCCATTGATCCATATTTCCGACATCATACCTCCTTTATATCCAATAGTAATTTATCTCTTCATCCTCGTGGGATATCCCTCATACCGAGATAAAAACTTATACTTATGAAGTCCATATTCCACTTCGTGGAACATCATTATCCTTTCTGTGGTCAAGCATCCTTACAGGGGAATACTGGCCATCTCTGCATGGCACTTCTTCAACTGGGAAACGTGAAACACATCTTGAACTCCTGATAGTCCTTCGGGTAACTCAAACTTGTAGGCCACTTCTCTCATATGCTCCAAAACTCGGTATGGTCCTACAAATCTCGGGGCTAACTGTCCCTTAACTCCAAATCGTTTAACTCCTCGCAGAGGGAACACATGAAGACATGCTCTGTCTTCAATTTCATAGACTACCTCCTTGAGTTTTTAAGTCTGCATAACTCTTCTACCTGGACTGAGCTACTTTCAGTCTATCTCGAATCAACTTAACATTCTCTTCCGACTCCTTTGATCACCTTTGGTCCAAACAACTGTCGGTCTCCAACTTCATCCCACATACTCTTGGGGCATCACACGTATCGAGACAAAACTCGTATTCATTTTGTCCGAAATCCATTACAGGGTACTACCACCCTTAAAATGCACAAATCTTCCATAGACCATATTTCTCATATCCTCAGAATGGCTAAAATTCTTCTTCATAGAGTAACAACTCATAAAATCCATATCAGTACCAACGATGCTAACTTTATTCATTTTCAAGTGATTACAATCTCTCGCTTTTCCATTACATGTCTCAACTCAACCCCTCAATATAAAGGAAAATGTTCTCACTACTACTATTATATTTCTTCTGTTACAAACTCAACTATTTATCACAAGTCTCATTCTCCTTCGGACAAACCCTGGCAAAGTGCCCTGCTTCATTACAACGGAAACATATTACTTCTGGCAAGTTTCGGGGTTTCCTTGTGATTATATAGCCTACTTGGGTCCTTGGCTTCCTTTTTGGGCCATTGCTGAGGTAGTGCCCTGGCTCCTTGCACCTATAACAGGTGACATGACTCAGATCCTTCCTGGAATCCAATCTACTTCTCTTTCTGGACTTTTCCATTCCAATCAGAGCTTCTATTTCCTGTGGGTCATATTCTACTTCCTCCGTCGGGAATTCTACTAGATCCCCATTCATACAATTTTGGGAGATGTGTCCTTCTTCTCCACATGAATAGCAAGATTTAGTGCAGGGTTTACTCGAGTCCCCTTTAGATGTGTCCTCCATCTCTTCCTTCATCACAACTTCTTCTAAAATTTCCATGAGGGCTCCTTTCATTACTTCTTTCTTCTGCTGGATGATTCGTTGTACCATGGGGTAAATGTGACACTGAGCAGGATAGTGGGTAGTCCCTTCACACAAGAAACAAGTGATCTGCCTAGTTGGGCATTCTTCAACTGGGTGACTTCCTTCACAGTTAATGCATTCATCCTTGTCTGCTTTATGGGTGTAGCCTATTTCTCCACAAAGCTTGCATGCACAAGGTTTCTTCATGTCTTTTCCATAAGGCTTCAACTTCTGGGACACAAACTGAGACTTTAGCAAAGTCAACTTAAATTCTTTCCAAGTGGTTACTCCTTGCCATCCATTGATGATTTGGTATATCCTCCACCAAGTAGCAGCACCTCTTTCAAAGCATTAAAGAGCATGCTGGGTCATATCCTTTCCAACTATAGGGTTGTTCTCCATATGATCCTCCATGTTCTGAATCCATCGGTCCGTCTCCAATTGACTCATCGGTCCCGAAAATACGAGCTCATCTCCATTCATCCTCTATTGGGTCCAAGGGTTTTGGGGTGAGATAAGAGGGATAGAGAGGGATACACACAATACAAACAATGGTTTTGAAAAGATAGATTTTATTGTGGCTGTCAGAAAAACAACAAACAAATGACAGCTCACAATCGTCGCATCTAACGTAGGTATATAATAGGGGTTTGGTCTTCTAATGGTCAACGTTGCCAAACTCTTCAAGTCTTTTTCATGTCTCCAATGGCTTCTTCCGACCATAATTGTCTTTCTCAAGTTCTTTTGCCAGATCATCTCTATTGACGCAAAGTCTATCGTGGCGTCCTTCAATATTCTGGAGTTGCGTTCCAAACTTCTGGGTTTCAACATCCTTGGCATGAGCCATGGTCATACTGTACTTCAGTTCCTGACAATTCTCTGGTATCTCGAGGTTGTAGCTCCTCCAGCTTGGCTACTCTCATCTTCAGGATCCTGAGTTCCTCATGAAATACTTCCTTGTCTAATACGACTTCCTGGAGCTCCATTTTAAACTTCTTGATGTACTACTCCAGATCCTGGTGATACACCGGCTAGGGCTAAAACTTCATCTTATGATAGGTGCTCCATCAGCCTTCTTCCATCAATTCCATTCTGATGAAATGCATCCTTAACTCAGCATGGTGACAATAGCATTAGCGGGTCATGACATCACGGATAACCGTGTTTCTGCCCTTGTCATTGCCATGAGCTATCTTCCATAATTGATATCCCCTGCCTTAGGGTTTTCTTGACAAAACTTTGAGGTTTTTAACTCTCCATGTTTTGGTCTTTCTCCAATACACCTTGATCTCGGGTATTGACAACTTCCATAGTCTGCCAAGCTCCATAAGGGTAGCCGTCCTAGGTCATATAAATCTGGGGATTCTTCAAAGCCTCCAATTCTCCTAGTCTTCAGAGTCTTCACAGCTGTAGTTTCCATTATCATAATGTATGGTAAAATCCTCTTCATTCCGAAGTGGTCTTAATTGTCTGATATCCTGTACTTCTTGGAGTGGTCTCATCAGTCGAATCCTCGAGTGGTCAAGAGGGAAAAGGGTATGGTTTCACTAAAGGGAAATTTTGAATAAACTCAGAAGAGAAGAGAGGTAAAATATCTTTTTGAAAGGGAAAAGTTATAGAGAAAAATCTTTGCTATGGGCTTGCCAGTTCCTAGGGTCACGTCCTACAGTCAACATGTGCTCTGATACCATCTTGTAGCGACCCGACCCGAATGGGTCAAGTCTCTGTGCTTATGTGTCATCCCTGGATCAGTATGCTGACACACACAGTACTCGAAGGATTTATAACAAAGGTAAATCACATGTATATAGTAACGTAAATACTATTACCTCAATCCATATAGCGGAAGCAACAAGGTTGTGGATTCCCATCAACACCAACAACAAAGTTGAGTGTAGAAATCGTAACCCTAACGTATCACTTACTCGTCGTAGGATAATCCTGCAACATGAGACGTTGCAGCCCGAAACGGGTCAGTACATCGAATGTACTGGCAAATTCACACCATAGAGAATAATGAATAAAGGCTATCACTACATGCATATTTGGCTGGTGGAAAAGCTCTATGGTTATAAGGTTTTTGCGTAAAGCCAATTTTTCCCTACTGCAAAGGAATAAATTTATTTAACTATCATGGTGGTTGTTGAACATTGAGAATGGTTGACAGCATTCTCAATCCCAATTAAAAATAATTAAAACCCAACAACATTAATTAGAAGTAACATGTTGAGATTCACAGGATATTCAAGTACTAGATACTCAAGTTGTCCATAACAGGGGACACGGCTAATCATGATTAGTTTGTACACTCTGCAGAGGTTTGCGCACTTTTCCCCACATGACTCGATCGCCTCCGTTTGGTTTCTCGCACTACAGGGTGTTTGAGAAGACGGATGACCGAGACATAGTCTTTCAGAAGCATTAGCACCTTACATGTGGGGTAGACCGGTACACCTACATCCCCTACATCTGCTAGTCCACCCCGTAAGAGTTCGCACAACTTAGTCAACTATGCCAGAGCCCATAGTAGCATGTGGCTGCACACGGAAGTATTTAGCATGAATTATCTTATGATCCCTTTGAGCCTGGGTGGCGGTCCGAAAAAAACAGGCAAGTCCTGATAGACATCAGGTGCCTCAATCCACCCAGATGTGTGTTTAAGTTGCCACCTTAGATAAACAATTAAAATTAATAAACTCACATCTGTCATGGATATCACTCACCCAATCCACGTCTACTAGCATAGCATGGCATAAGAAGCAAACGTAGAAGTAACTCCCAAAGGTTTGATAATAAACAGGTAATAGGTACTACCTCATCTACTTCCCATCCCACAATTTAATTAGATCCTAATCATGCAATGTGTGAGGATTGATCTAATGCAATAAAACTGGGTTGTAGAAAAGGTATGATCAAAGTGTGAACTTGCCTGCAATGTTGATGAAGATGATTCGCACTCAAAACTCGTGATAGATCTACTCGTCACACTCCGGTCAATCTATCGTAAGCAAACAATAGTAACCACACAATAAGTACTCATCTAATGCACAAGTAAAACTCGAACAAGAGAACGAATCAGAAAGTTCAACTTAAGAACTCCAGTTGCAAGGAAAGAAAGAACCGAACAAAGAAACCGAAAACAAACGGCGGAAGAAACAACTCGGTTCTAGCAAGTTGAAACTAGGTCAAATTTTTATAGTAGCAAAAACTTGTTCAAGTTGATTAGACGGAACGGCGGTTTCGAGACGAAACTCCAGGCGCTTGAATCACCTGATTCCGATAAACGGGCGAGAAGATAAACTAGAACGAAGATCGGATCTGAGATCGCGATCGCGGAATAAATCCGACGAAAAGAAAACGAAGAACGGTTAAACGAACGGACGTCGTTAACCGGGAAAGAATCGGTGATCATGTTCGTTGAGACGAACGGTCCGAAAGAAGAACGAAAACCAATCTAGGGTTTTCGGAGAAAAAGACCGGAAAGAAACGGAAAACCGATCTAGAAAACCGGAACGGTTTAGCGAAGAACCGGAAAGAAAAATGAATCGGTGGAGAAGAAAAGAATCGGAACGATTTATAAGAAAACCGATCCGAGGAAAAGAAAAGAGACGCGGCGCGGTACCTCCGGCGAGGTCTCCGGTGAGGGGCTCCGGCGGCGGCAGTGGCGTGGGTGAGGGGCGGCGGCGGTGTAGGCAAGGCGCGGCGGCGGCGGGTGACGCAGGGCGCGGCGCGGGTGAGAGGCGCGGGGTGAGGCGCGGTTTGGGTGATGGAGAGAGGGGTTTTGATTTGATGTTTAGAGGGGAGGGGTGCTTGGGTATTTATATTGGGGAGGGGAGGGGGTTTACTTGGGGTAGAGGGCAAGAAATAGAGTAGGAATAGGAATAACGAAATAAGGAAAAAGGGGCAAGGGGCGCCCTAGAATCCTTTTAGGATTCGGTACAGGAGCAAGAGGCGGCGGTGGGCTCCCTTTGCTGGCTCCTGGCACGCGTCAGGCTGGGGCGCAGCGGCCTGGCCTGGGCCTTGGCCCGGCTGGCCTGCGGTAAGTTTCCCTTTTTTTTATAAACGGTTCAGCGCGCAGAAAAAAAACAAAAAGAGATCTAAACGAACTCCGAAAAACCTAAAGTAAATTTTCCCCGACTCCTAAAAATGAGCCGAACAAAATGAACTTTTCTCCGGGCCTAAAATGCAATTTTTGAAAACACGCATTTTTCCCTATCCGAATAAAATGCAAATAAAACTCCGGCGAAACCAAAACTTGATTTATTTATTAAATCTTCATTTTTCCTAAATTTGGGAAAGTCATATTATTCCCTCTCTTATATTTTTGACGTCGGAAAAATAATTGAAGATGAAATAAATAAATCAAATGATCCTCTTTTCCAATCCGAGAAAACTCTCAAATAAGAAAATAACGAAATCTCCAACTCTCTCCGAAGGTCCTTGAGTTGCGTGAAATTTCTAGGATCGACCAAAATGCAAGAAAATAAGATATGCATGATGATCTAACATTCCAAATTGAAAATAAATTCAAAAGAACTTTGAATTTAATTCTTTGAAACTCCCAACTCATATTTCATATAATTTGAAGAAGTCATTTCATCTTCTCTCGTGAAAATCATTGAGTCGCATAAAGTTTCAGAATTGGAATATTTCCAAATGAAATTCAATTATTTTTCAAACACCCTTTTCATTTTTTTAAATGGAAGAAGTCATGTCATCTTCTCTCTAGGGTTTTGTGTTTGAAAAGAATTTGAATTCATGGAGATCATAAAAGCAAATATGAAAGTTCGGGAAAGTCCTTTTATTCCCTCTCATTTAACTTTCAAAAGTTTCGAATTCACTCACTTTCAAACAATCAATCAAATAATCAGTCAAATCTATCTATTTATTATAACATTCCAAAATTTAGAATTTTGGGATGTTACACTTAATCTAATGGCTAGCCTTAACCTAATATGTTCTTTATGTGCACTTAGCAATTTACATTGACTGGCCGTACTCCACCGCGAAGGAAAATATGAAAAGTCCACGACTGGTCATTTAGGAAACTATAATCAGAGACACATCCTATTAAGAAACTAATCACGGGCTCATCTAATTATTAGGAAACTAATCACAAAAGCATCCTATTATTAGGAAACTAATCATGGGCGCATCCTATTATTAGGAAAATAATCACGCGCATCCTATTATCTATACTACTTATAAAAGAATAAACATTATCTTCTCTAAATGCACCCCACAAAACGTACACGGATGCATTACCACCGCATGATTAGTCTTACTAAACTCAATCTAACGGCTAGCCTTAACCTAATATGTTCTTTGTGTGCACTTAGCAATTTACATTGACTGACCATACTCCATCGCGGAGGAAAATATGAAAGTCCACGCCTGGTTAATTAGGAAACTATAATCATGGACACATCCTATTAAGAAACTAATCACAGGCTCATCTAATTATTAGAAAACTAATCACAAAGGCATCCTATTATTAGGAAACTAATCACGGGCGTATCCTATTATTAGGAAACTAATCACGCGCGTCCTATTAGGAAATTAATCACGGACACATCTAATTATTAAGAAACTAATCACGGACGCGTCCTATTAGATAACTAATCACGAACGCATCTAATTATTTAGTAAAACTAATCACGAGCGCATCCTATCGTCTCCTATCAGGGAATCGCGATCGCGAGTCGCCTGCCGTCACCGGCCCACCATCCATGCGAGCCACAGTGGGAGACACGCGAGGAGGAGCTGCGGCTTCCTCCGAACACACACACGTGTCGTCACCGCCTTCGTCTTCTTCCTGGAGGCCAGGTCACTCTTCTACTAACTGCAACGACTTCATCCACGTCCTGGGCATGCTCTCCGAGAACCACCGGCATCCGCGTCGACTTCAGCTCCGTCCACAACACCCACGCTGACAACCACCCATCACCGATGCCCTTCAAGTGGGGGCAACCCTGAGTATTCTGGACCAGTATAAGCGGGCCAAAAATCGAGTGGGGGCATTCGCCCCCACAACTATGCATGTAGATTCGCCTGGTTGCCAACCATCGTCGTCCCTTGGGCGGCGCAGGTCTCGGCCACTGCATAGCATGTGAAGCTAATCACAGCCCGATCTCACTCGCCCGAAGCCACAACGGACTCCCTCGGCTCTGACACATGCTGCTCCATTGGACACGCTTGTCCAGTATTCACGCGTGGACGACATCGTCCAAAGACATCCTACCTTCGTCGGACGCTGGAACTCCCCACACCCCGGCATGGAGGCCGCCGCCTCAAAGCTGGACGAATGACTCACCTGCGTCGACAATGCCGCCCAGCTGGTGAGAGGACACGATCACCGTGGCCGCTCGCGTGCCTGAATGACGGAGACACTTTGCCTTCACGCGAACGCGCCGCGCGCACGCACTAATCAGGTAAGTATCGAGTGTTGTTTTTTACTGTCATCGCTACCTCACCGGTGGTGACACATCTAGAAGTACAGGAACTAGAGATGAGGCAATGAGAAACAGAGTAGCGCTGGAGCACACACAGTTGGGTTTCAGGCAACCAATGCCTTCTTTCTTTCTTTATTTTTCACTGATTCTCACGTACCTGCAACAGACATCCTTATTATTTTAAGTACTGACTACCGGTTATTATATGGCCAACTCACGACTACATAGTGAACTCACACACAAATTCGCTGAACCAAGACCTTACTTGCAGTCATGAAATTACATTTCACTGGGAAAAAAAGCCCAGAAGTTTGCGTAAGTTTTAGTGAAAAAAACTAAAGTTTGCATAAGTTTTACTAAAAAACCTGAAGTTTGCATAAGTGTATTTGTTTGTCCAGCAGATACATGGAAATTGTAATTTCACATGAGCATTTCCATACCGTCCTTATCTACAGTTGAGTTAACATGTTTTCCTGGTAGAAAACTTGGACCACATACAAGAGAAGCAAAAAATGCATGTTGATTATGATGATGACGAATGTAGGATATTTTGTGGTCATGGTAAATTCTCATATCATTTATTTTATTTCATTATTGCACTCTACATTAGATACTACGCACGACCACTTTGGTAGAGGTGACGAGTTCGCATCATACAGAGAGACCAACCATGTTTCTCCGATTATCTTGGATCATGATCCTTATGACTTCATCTCTACTTATATACTACTTATAAAAGAGCAAGCATTATCTTCTCTACGTGCACCCCACAAAACGTACACGGATACATTACCACTGCATTTTTTTGTCTTGTTTCACAGCTGATTCTATGCAGTCAAGACATCTCTACACTTCTCTATCTGACAATGGCTTCCTATTTTCAACAAACCATAGAGCTCTCTTCCCACTATTGTGGTTGACACTCAATTGTAATAATAATTCTTGACTGGAGTTTGTTGGCACTGAAACGGTTCCTTAGCTTGTCCTAAGTGACATTTAATTTCATGTGTGATTATACTTGCATAAATGTGTGCATATGGAGAATCATGATGAATCTTCTAAATAATTTTGAGTTTTATACATTGGGAAAGTGGGTGGTCTTTTAATACAAGAGACAAGTTGATTAAGGAGAAACGATATTTCAAATTATTTGTACGAGTAGGGAATAAGAGATTGTGTACTTTATAGGGAAATTTCAAATTTATGAATAAATTGTCTTGTATTAAGTTTAGTATAATGTGTTAATCCAAATAGACGCGTGTTGCACGTGCACACTTATTAGTCCAAATAGACGTGCGTTGCACGTGCACACTTACTAGTTATAGAAAGAGTTAGAGTGTCTCAAACGTCCGGTTCCCGATCACCCACGGTAAAAAAAACGACCCCACCTAGATGCCTCGAACCGGCCTCAAACGTCCGGTCTGATCGGCACCCCGGATACCAGCTCAAATCTTGGGTGGATATAGGGCATCCCGGGCATGACCGGGTGCACCCGCCACGTCGGTCTGACGATCTGGTGCCGCACGAAATCGTGCGGAAACCCAACGGTTTCTGCATCTCCTCTGGTGGGTTTTGCGAACATTGTGTAGCGCCGCTCCGACTCGCCGGCCAAGGATCAAAGTCTGGCTATTCAAGCTGGACGGTGTCCCCAACTCTAGCCACATTCACTTCATCACACTCTACGCCGCCTGCCCGAGCTCATCCACTTCTCTCCCTCTCCGTCTCCCTTTTCCCTCGTCGTCCGTGTAACACCCCGGATATGATTTACCCAATATGTAATCCAACTCTTTCCGTTTCCGGCGTTAAGTTATTTTATTTTCTCGGGTTCGAGTTTTTGTCTCCGTGTGTTGTTGTTGTTGTTGTTGTCATGCATCTCATATCATGTCATCATGTGCATTGCATTTGCATACGTGTTCGTCTCATGCATTCGAGCATTTTCCCCGTTGTCCGTTTTGCATTCCGACGCTCCGTTCTCCTCCGGTGGTCATTTCTACCTTTTTTCCGTGTGTGGGGATTAAACATTTCCGGATTGGACCGAGACTTGCCAAGCGGCCTTGGTTTACTACCCGTAGACCGCCTGTCAAGTTTCGTACCATTTGGACTTCGTTTGATGCTCCAACGGTTAACCGAGGGACCGAGAAGGCCTCGTGTGTGTTGCAGCCCAACACCCCTCCATTTTGGCCCAAAACCCACCAAAACCCTCTCCAGAGCGTTCGATCACGATCGCGTGGCCGAAAACCGCACCTCATTTGGACTCTCCTAGCTCCTCCTATGCCTATATAAAGACCCCCTCCGAAATTCCCCTTCTCCTCCCCCCAAACCCTAGCCCCGCTCCTCTCCAGCCGCCGGACATGTCCGAAGTCTAGCCGGACACGTCCGCCGCCGGCTTGCACCAATTGTCGCTCGCCACGTGGCACCCCCGTGCCCACTTCGCCGTCGCCCGCCGCGGGCCCGCGAGGCCCGTACGGGGCCCTCCCCGGCCCATCTCCAGCGCCGCCCGCGCCTTCGTCTTCTACGTCCGCGGCGACCCAGCGCCGCCTCGCCTCCATCGCCGGCGCCCCGCGCCACCGCGCCGCAGCATGCCCCGCCAGCGACCGCCTCGTCCTCGGCGGCAGGAGCCACGCTCCGCCCCGGCAGCGCCGCCCCGCGCCACCATCGGCCTCCGCCCCGGCGTCCTCACTCCGGCACCGGCCACCCTCGCTCCGGCCGCCCTCGTCTACTCCGGCGGTCAACTTCTTCTCCGGCGAGCTCGAGGCGAACCTCGGGAAGCGTGCAGATCTCAGATCCAAAAGTGCCCCGGTTGACTTATGTCCGTAGCTCCGTTTTGGGCATATAGCATATCAAAATGTTCGTCTCAGAGAGCACATCATTTAATCTCATTGCATCATTTTCATTTGAGTTCACCTTGATGCCCGAAATGCTGTTGGAAGAATGCTATTTGAGATAATTGTCAGATCTGCTGCTCCAATTAGATATTTGTCATTTTGCCATGATTATTGTGTGCATGATCTGCCCATGAGCTCTACATATGTTTTGTTATATGCTTTGTCATCTTTCCAGTGGTGCCATCCATGTATTTTTGTGATGTGTGTGGTGACTAGCACAAGCTTGCAAAATGGTGCATTCATTAATGCTGATTTCAGGGACTTAGCAATTCCACTAAGTCCTTGATCTGTTTATCTCAATATGCCATATGTTCATGTTGTTTCCTAGTGATCCGTGCCTCTTTTGAGGATGGTCAGTAAGGATGTTTTGTTAATCTTGTAGTGCTCTATCCATCCATGTCTTTTTTTTTGCAATTATGGAGCACCCTAGCTTGAGTCAATCGAGCTCTACTTTTGCTATTCTGTGAATCTGGGCAGATTGTCTACTTATTAGCGATTTTGCCGAGGATGTTGTAGTTAATCCGTGCATGCTATGTTATTGTTCTTGCCATGACTAGCTTGTATAATGTGTATTCTTGATGGGTGTATGCTTAGATTGTCATGAAATGCTCTGTAGTGAGTGCATCGAGATCGTAAACATGCCTACTTGATATCTGATTTTGCATGCTCCAGTTTCACCAAGTCTGAGAACTGATTATGTGTTTGCATGTTCACATGCTTGCAAATATATTTTCTGATCCCTTTTGGCTCAAGGTCACTAAGGGACTTTTGTTAAGCTCTTTGAGTAGCTCCATGCCATGCTTTACTTTGCCATGTTCAGGCCCTGTAGCATATAGTTTTCATGCTCCAAAATGTGCTACCTGATCTGAAATTCCAGACAAGTGTTAATTTCACTAAGTCTGAAATCTGTTTACCAATTGCATTTTTGCCATGCTTGTTTGGACCTGCTAATGGATGAACTGGCCGTAGCTCAGTGTTCCTATTTTGTTAATCATCATGAATGGATCTCTGCCATGTATTTTGTTGCCATGTTTGGGTGCCGTAGCATGTTCATCTTGTTGCATTTAGATGGTCACTTGCTGTAAATCGCAGAACGTTGTCATATTTGTTTTGCTCGCCATTTCCAAACCGTGTCTCCAATTCCGGCGTTCTTTATATCGTTTTCAAGCAAAATCATCTCACCTTTCCAGTGGAACACTTGGATTTCCATGTTGAGTCCATGTTCATTCATCTCTTGTCAAATCTTGCATATGCATCCCGCATAGCATACCATGTTTGCATCATGTTGTTTGAGTTGTGCACATGGTTGATTGGGTTCCTTTTGCTTGTTTGTCTTGTTTGGGTAGAGCCGGGAGACGAGTTCGCTAACGAGGAGCCCGTTGAGTTTTCTTTCGAGGATCCAGTCAACTCTGACAACTTTGCATGCAAGATGATCATACCCTCGAAATCACTTCTATCTTTGCTTTGCTAGATGCTCGCTCTTTTGCTATGCCTATGCTACGATGCCTACCATTTGATTTCATGCCTCCCAAATTGCCATGTCAAACCTCTAACCCACCATGTCCTAGCAAACCGTTGATTGGCTATGTTACCGCTTTGCTCAGCCCCTCTTATAGTGTTGCTAGTTGCAGGTGAAGATTGGAGACCATTCCTTGTTGGAACATTATTTACTTGTTGGGTTATCACTATATTATCTTGTTATCTTAATGCATCTATATACTTGGTGAAGGGTGGAAGGCTCGGCCTCTCGCCTAGTGTTTTGTTCCACTCTTGCCGCCCTAGTTTCCGTCATATCGGTGTTATGTTCCCGGAATTTTGCGTTCCTTACGCGGTTGGGTGATAATGGGAACCCCTTGATAGTTCGCCTTGAATAAAGCTTCTCCAGCAATGCCCAACCTTGGTTTTACCATTTGCCACCTAGCCTCTTTTCCCTTGGGTTTCCGGAGCCCGAGGGTCATCTTATTTTAACCTCCCCCCCCGGGCCAGTGCTCCTCTGAGTGTTGGTCCAACCGAGCGATGTCCGGGGCTATCAGGGGCAACCCTGGGCTGGCCTACCCGACGTCTGGCTCATCTGAGTGTGCCCTAAGAACGAGATATGTGCAGCTCCTATCGGGATTTGTTGGCACATTCAGGCGGTGTTGCTGGATTTGTTTTAACTTGTCGAAGTGTCTTGTAGAACCGGGATACCGAGTCTGATCGGAATGTCTCGGGAGAAGGTCTATTCCTTCGTTGACCGTGAGAGCTTGTCATAGGCTAAGTTGGGACTCCCCTACAGGGATTGAACTTTCGAAAGCCGTGCCCGCGGTTATGGGCAGATGGGAATTTGTTAATGTCCGGTTGTAGATAACTTGAACCTTAACTTAATTAAAATGGATCAACTGTGTGAGTTACCGTGATGGTCTCTTCTCGACGGAGTCCGGGAAGTGAACACGGTGTTGGAGTAATGCTTGCCGCAGGTTGTTCTCTAGTTACTCGTTCGTGCCTTGCTATCTCTTCTCGCTCTCTTTTGCGAATAGGTTAGCCACCATACATACTAGTCGCTTGCCGCAGCTCCAGATATTTTACCCTGCCTTTCCTATAAGCTTAAATAGTCTTGATCGCGAGGGTGCGAGATTGCTGAGTCCCTCTGGCTCACAGTTTACTTCCAAACCAGATGCAGGGCCAGATGACTCCGTTCCAGATGAGGCGTTAGAGCTCAAGTGGGAGTTCGACGAGGACTCACGCCATTACTATGTTTCTTTCCCTGATTATCAGTAGTGGTGCCCAGTTGGGGCAATCGGGACCGTGTCGCATGTTGGGTTGATCTTTTATTTTGGCACCGTAGTCGGGCCATGAGTGTTTGGATGATGTAATGCTATTTATGTACTTTGTGTGACGTGGCGAGTGTAAGCCAACTATGTTACCTTTCCCCTTATTATGTATTACATGGGATGTTGTGAAGATTACCTTACTTGCGACTTTCAATGCGGTTATGCCTCTAAGTCGTGCTTCGACACGTAGGAGATATAGCCGCATCGAGGGCGTTACAGTCCGCCTCCATCATGGCCCGGCAGAAGAGGCCACATATGTTATGCTAATGCTGGAGCGACACTTTTAGATGTTGAGGAGATTCGAGTGGGGCGCGTCGTCCAGATTGCGGCCGGCCTGCCTCCAGACTCGCCAGAGCCGGAGGATAGGAGGGGGAGCACCAATCGGTGCCCATGGTGGTGGCGGATCTGGAGGAAGAGGAGAAGGCGAAACTGGAGGAGGAGCCGATGCCTGTTGCGGGCCTCTCTATGAAGGACGTCGTGGCAGAGTTTGAGGTCGCCTAAGCAGTGGAGATGCGGGTGCAGCATGACATCCTGGAGTCTATCTAGGATGAGGCCTACATGGAGGCGGAGGAGGAGCCGTAAGAGCCATAGTTGTGTTCGTTGCCCATGTGCCCATAGCCCGACACGGAGATCATGAACATCTCGGACGACAAAGGGTAGCGTAGTGTAGGTTTGGTTGATCTACGTACTACGTAGATGTTTCTTCTGCATGCTTGTATGGTTTTAAGGTTTAAACTATGATATATTCAGATGTAGATGAGATTTGACGGCTGCTTGGTCACCGCCCACTGACGCACCCGGACACATCCATAGGCGTTTGAGGGGCCAAATTTGCTGTCCATGTCTGTAGATGCTCTTATCAACATGATATCAAATCATATTTAAAAATGTTAAATCAATAACGTTGGACTCACCATGAAATACATTTTCCATACCGTGTTTATTGGTATTATCTATAAGGGCATCTCCCGTCTTAAGTGTTTCGGTGTCGATCATAATGTAATTTGCGGACTAGTCGTGTACCTAAAATACACATGTATACACTATGTGGCACAAGACGGTTGGGCACCCTTCCAGACGGAAAAGAGGGAATACAACATTTCTGACGCATTTATTTCTTTGGTCGTAGTACATCTGTATTATTAAAAGGGGGTCCGCATCAGAAGCTACTGGCTGAATCAAACACGTACACATCTACATATTGCACCCTATATATAACCTTTGTGTTCGAGGGGAGAACCTCAAAATCAACTAAGTGCAACAATTCTATCACTCCCCTCAAAATCAACTAAGTGCAACAATTCTATCACTAGCAGTTGTACCGCTAGTGGGAGCGGTTATACTGGTCGTCCAGTGGTTCATGAACAACTACTGCCCGAGAAGTGATTCCCTCAGGACAGGTGGTGCTCCAGGCTCTGGTGGTGCGGTTGCACTGCTGTCTCTGGCGGTTGTTCTACTAGGGACTTAGCCACCCTAATGAGCACTGTTGGGCGTTTGTTCCGGTTGATGTACCGCCCCATGCACCAGAAAAGGGTGACTTCTTTCGCGTGGCTAGACGGTACTCGGCGGTAGTCACTTGGTTGTCCCAGGGACAATCTTTGTAGCGGGACAACCAGTAGTCTGAGGCGGTTGAACCGCTCAGGACTTAGCGACTTCAAGAGCCCAGACGTTGTGGTTGTTTCGGATCGTGTACGCCTTTGTACCGGCAAAAAGGTGATTTCGTTCAGGTGCCAGGGTGGTACAAGATGGTACTTGTCCGGTTGCGTCGATTGAATTTTATTCAACGGTACTACCGGGTGTACTGGCGGTGGTACCGAAGCAGGCATCACAGGCTGCCATTTCCGCCTTGAGCAGTTGTACGTCACTCTGGTGCGGTTGTATCGCTCATGTGTATTTCTACGCGATAACGGTTGGATTTGGGGGACACTATATAAGAGGTGGTTCTTCCACTTCTCCACTCACCGCTTGCCATTCCCTCTCCTCCATTGTTGCCCTAAGAGATTTCTTTCCCGATCTCCTTCTTTAGCCATCTAAACTTGTTAATTTGTTATAAATTAAGGGAGGAGACCTAGATATATACTTCCATAAAAGGAAATTTGATTCCCGCATACCTTTGCTCATGGATCTTGTTACTCTTGGGTGTTTGGGCACCATAGATAAAACAGGTCACCTCGGAGCCACATTCTAGTGTGGTGAAGCTTCGTAGTGGTGTTGGGACCCTCCAATTAAGTTATGGTGAGATCCCCAACTTTGTTTTGTAAAGGTTCCAGTTGCCGCCTTCAAGGGCGCAGCCAATGGATTCATAGCACCTTGCATCGTGCGAGGGTGTGAGGAGATAAGGTGGTCCTAGGGACATTTGGGGAGCATTGTGCCTCCACACCTCTCCAACGGAGACGTACCTCCCCCAAAAGAGGGGACTTTGGAAACACATCCTCGTCTTAATCGACTCCACTTGTGATTACTTCGTGCCTTTACTTTGTGCTTCCTTGTATTCTATGTTTTGCCTTGTGCTTTAGATATGCAACTAGGTGGACAACCTACCTTTGTTGTTAAGACTAAAATTTGTACAAAAGGTTAATGTTAGTCGACCATACCGATCCTTTCATTGTTGATGTTAACAGTTTTAATATTTATTTAATTGAACATTGTAATGTTTGACTTGCGAAATCTAATATACATAGTAAGAGAACATAGTAAAAAAATTGCAAGTCTCGTTCATATAGCGAAGAATAAAGTACAAGCCACGTCCACACCGACCTAGAAAAACTGAAAAAATAACAAAACTTGAGCTTCAACAACATGACTCAAGCCAAGAAAGAAAATTCCAATTAAGACCAAAGAATCTCTTGAACTTGCATCCAACTTCCACTACTTGCCTTTGACACCACCATAGTGGGCATCAAAGGAAAAGGGGTGGATCACCTCTTTACCTGGTAATACTTGGCTAGTGCACTAATAAAAAGAGTTGGTCACATTTTACATGTGGTTCTTTGCCTCTAATTATCATTTGACGTTTTTCTTATTTCGTCATTTAATGTTCTAACTATTCCCTTCTTTTGGTGACGATGCTCATGTTTCACCATGTGCTTGATTTGAGCGTCACTATAAGAGTATCTACAGCCGGGCACCCCAAACCCCCCTCGAACGCTTAGGCGGATGACTCGGCGAGTGACCAGTCAAAAAATCCCGACCCAGACAGGCGCCTCAAAGAGCCTCAAACACCCGGGCTGACCGGCACCACCCATATCTAGCCCAAATGTACGGCAGATATGGAGCGGCTCGGGCGTGTCCGCCACATCGGGCTGATGATGGGATCCCATAGGATTAACACCCAGAAACCTGATGGTCCGATGGGCGTCTCCTCTGGTAGGGTGCGAACGCCGCGTGGTGCCTCTCCGGCTCATCGCCTGAGGGCCAAAGTCCGGCTATTTAAGCTCGGACGGTGCCCCCAACCCTAGCAACATCCACTTCCTCCCTCTCCGCATCACCAGTCCGAGCCCATCCACCTCTCTCCCGCTCCGCCTCACTCGTCCCATGTCGTCCGGCTTCGCCATTTCCCGGCAAAAGAAGATGACATATGCTATGCTAACACCGAAGGGCCAGTTCCAGATTGAGGAGGAGATCCGAGCGAGGCATGCCGCCCACATCACAACTGGCTTGCCTCTGGACTCGCCAAAGCCGGAAAAAGAGGAGCAGTGGCCAGAGCCAAAGCAGCAATCGGTTCCTATGCAGGTGGCGGATCCGGAGGAAGAGGACACAGGGGGATTTGGAGGAGGACGATGCAAAGCAGCCGGAGGAGGAGTTGGCGCCGGCTGCGGGCTTCAACATGAAGGATGCTATGGCGGAGTTCACAGTCGCCCAAGCGGCGGAGAAGGCGGAGCAGCAAGCCATCCTGGAGTCCATCCAAGATGAGGCCTATGTCGAGGTCAGACGGCAGGAACGGGGCGGTGACCGACACGCTTTTCGTCGAGCTTGACACGCAGGCGGAGGCCGACGCAGAGAAGGCAGAGTTGCGGCTGCCGCCCATGTACCCGGAGGCAGGCACGAATATCGTGGACATCCCCGGCGAGGATTAGGGTAGTGTAGGTTATTTGATCTACGTAGGACGTAGATTTCCTCTTTTGCATGTTTTGTATAAATTTAAGATTACAAGTATGAGGTATCCAGAGGGAGAGGTGCAAATTTAAGGTGTGACCGATCACTACCTGCGGACGTGCACGGACGCATCCACGGGTGTTTGAGGACCCGAATTTGTTGTCCGCGGCTGTAGATGCTCTCATCAGCTAGACCATTATGCATTCTCGTCATGGGGCAAGGCTTGTTCCCGCCCCTTTCTTTTGTTCGTTCTCTCTTCTTTTAACTGATATTTCTTCTACTCTTTTTTTTTGAGGAACCGGCAGGAAGCACTGCCTTTTCATATAAGAATGAGAATAAAGTTTATGTACAAAAGTGTTCCGGGTTTTTTTGGAGAGAAGCCGGACAAAAACCCCTAGAAAAGCCCACACAATGGCACTAATCAACCATACCGGCTGCCACCTGTGCCCGGCCAAAGGCCAAAGTCCTTTGCTTGATGTCGACGAAGGCAATAGCCGCTACCTCTAGGTGCGTGAGGCGAGTTCCATTAAAGATGCGTCGGTTTCGCTCCTTCCAGATGTTTCGGATGGTGTAAAGGAAGCGGCCGCTGTGCCTTCTTCTTTCGTCCTTGGGAAAATTGGTGGTGAGCGAATCCCACCAGTCCGAAATCCCCATCGAATGGGGCAACGTGGGTGTGGCCCCAGAGTCCTCTCCCGTCCACACCTGGATGTGAGACCAAACTTTGGCGGCAAACGGGCAGTCCTTGCAGAGATGAGTGTCCGTCTCCGGTGCCCCAAGGCAAAGGGGGCAACGAGGGTCCTGCGGCCAGCCACGAAGGGGTAGCATGTCGGTCGTGAGGATTTTCCCGTGGAGCACAATCCAGGCAAAGAAGTTGCATTTTGGCTCAGCGTGTGCCTCCCAAATCTTGGTTGGGGAGAATCTGGGATAGGATCTAGAGAACTGGGCCGCGTAGGCCGAAGCAGCAGAGTATATGCCATTGTGGGTCCACCGCCAAGTGATGGAGTCCTCCTGGTCTGGGTTCAACCCAACTTGAGAGATAGCTGATGCGAAGGCAATGAACTTTTCTACTCTTCTTCTTCTCTTTTTTCTTTTTTCTTTTCTTTTCTAAGATTGCATACGATGCAAGATGCTTAGAAACAAATCATCTTTTTGAAGCACGAGTGCTTATACCTATAGCAGGGAAGGTCAATTAAACATCCGTCCCCTATAAGTTGGCACATGTGCTTAAGCAGAAACGAATTTGTTTTTGAAATGCGTTTCATTTTACATGACCAGACAATTACCAGCGTTCATTTTTTCCATGGTGTGACGTCAAAAGGTTAAGTCATCTACATAAGTAATAACAGCTTAAGGGTAATTTGGTCATGTTTGTAATGATGCCTTATAGTGGTGATAGTTGCAAAAGGTAGGATTATCATTTGTATATATAACAAGGTGGTCGGATTACTACTTCTTTAGAATATCGAGCAATACATTATTGGAACGTAGATGTCGCTCCAGCCGTCAAACACTTGTATATACTCTAGATTGGGCATGTCGTATGTACATACCAACATACCGTATGCCCTATTAAATTAAAAACAAAAAATACGGTATGTTGTACACATGCAGACGTAAGAAGACCCTTGTCTTGTGCCTCCGGGTCTGCCCACTCACGCCAATGATAGCCGACCTGACATGAATATCCGCTGAAGATTACGGTCCTCCCATCCGACGGCCGCGATTCCTCGTTTCAGTTCTCGGCTTTACTTGGACGGCGTGGATGATCTCCGGTGGGACCAAGCGCGTGCCTAGCAGCATACCGCCAAAACAGAAAATCAGGTGTGACCCACAGGCCAAGCCATGACAAATGGGATTTCTGCCGCTTAGCTGTACTTGCTTGCCGGAGCGACGACAATATGCACGCCATGCACCGATCGTGACCATCAGAACCGAATCGAACGGCTGGGCATTATTCGCACGACCCACACCTCCACTGCCGCTTGATTAGGTCGGCCATAGTATTTGCTATAGTATAAAGCTTAGCTTAGGTCCGTTAGCTGTTTGGTCTCACACGCAGCGAGTCAATGGCACGAGCAATAAACAAGGCGCTAATCAGTGACCAGGTGAGCCGAGACAGCGGATACGGACGGAGCGACCGGGCGGAAGCGAACAAAGGGAACGGCACCCTCGCCCAGCATTGTGTTCATCGCGCGGCGGCCGAGACCCGTCGGCGTCAGCGGAAAGGGTCGGAGCTGGCCCGGCTGGGCGTGCCGCAGCGAGCGGTGCAAGCGCAACGCTACATACGCCTCCGGCCGGCGCAACGTACAAACACACACATCGCTAGCCAGAGAGTTATGGCTATATACAAAGTCGCCGCGACGGCAGCCGGTCGCGGTCGCCGCTCCACGGTGGCGCCGATCCGTCCAACGATAACGATACGGCCGCGGGCGCAAGTGGACGCCCGCGTGGCGACGTGGTTCCAGTATCAGTAGCTAGCTCCCAAATACGGTCGAATTAGAGTGCCACCATGGTCATCTCTTATTGTATTTGTATATAGGAGTATATATGTATCTATATATGCGTTTGCCCGTGGCCGTGTGGGGGGTAGCCACGGGCACGGGCACGAGACCGTGGGGCTCGACAAAGCGGGAGGGGGTGGCGCCCGCCACCGGCCGAACAGGAGCCCCGCGGAACACGGCGCGCGCTCGCCCGTCCGGTCCCGGCCCTGCCGCTGCCCCATTTTCTATTCGACGCCCCCGACTCCTCCTCCGTGCACCGGCTAAGCTACTAGCAAGCAGTGCACATACTACTCCTTTCTTTTCGGTTTATAAGGCTTAAATCAAAAATTTCATCAACCAAGATAGATGATGAGTGGTGGAATATTTTTTATAGTTTGCAAAAGCACTCAATTAATGCTTTTGTTTTTCTCAAAAAATTATGTTTACGAATGCATTAATTGCAATGCATGCATGCATTGATCAGTTTTTTCTTAATACTTGCATGCAATGATTTAATGCACCTTAAAGTCTGGACATGTGATGAGGAACAACCAAATTGAGCTTTATAAAATAAAAAACTAAAATTTTGAGATAAGCCCTATAAACCGGAAAGGAGGGAGTACTATGCTAGGAGTAGTTAGTTTTAAGTATAGTACTGCTCACTACACGCACTACAGTGTGTGTGGATGCTCCAGGTAGCGAGCGTGAGCGCGTATTGGCGGGGCGCGCGTCATCTCGGCACCCGTGCGCGCGCAGATTAAGTTAAGATGGTAATGGGTGAAGCGCGGGAATGGCCAACTAAGCGCGGCATTAACGACAAGGTCAATGGTTCCATCACCGCCCCCTAGATGTTCCTGCCTGCGTTGCGCGTTTAGCCTCTTCCGCCTTGTTCCGTTCCGTTTGTTTAACTCGAGCGGCACCGCCTGCCCCGGCGCCCAGTCGGTTGGTAGCACCAGCGCTAGCACAAGCAGGATCTTTCCAGCTTCCACCCCCACCGTGCGCGACCCTGAAGATGCACCGCAACCCACCCCGTGATTTTTTTTTTTTGGTGAATGGACGAAGATCATGTACAATGTGTGCCTACTCATTTGTTAAGGGTGCAAACATGCAATTAGTCGTTTCCAAAAAAAGCAGGGTTACGGTGCATAAACATGGCATGGTCATTTTGAGTAATGTTATCGTCATGACAGGATGCAGAGGCCGTGTCTTCTTTTTCGAAAAACAAAACATCTTCGTCTGACCTACAAATGAAACCAACGCAACGTGGATTAGTTAATTATGAGCACAGCACAGCACAGCCCGCCGCAGGCTTTACGTTAGCAAAAATAAGACGCATTGCAGGTTTTGAAGAATAATCTCGAGGAGTATAAGCATAAAAAGCCACACACGCAGGTTTTACAATCTCAATAAACCTTCTCTTGGTTTTACGAGGCCTTAATCATTTGGATCAAGGTCCTCCTAGAGCCTTGCACAGTCTGAATGTCTGATTTTGTGGTGGTAGTGAACAAGCAGATGCGAGTGGCCACTTGCTTTCCTCCCACAAGAGCTTCTTGGGATGTACCAGTAATTCTTTTCTAGGCATGGGAATGCACAAACCAATTAAGGCGCACATGAAGGTGAGGAGTACTAGTTAGCTTGAATTTGGCCTCCGGTTACCGATTAAAAGAAGCATGATCAGAATAAAACATGATTTGACTCAGTTCGTCGGGACATGAGCATTCTGACTAAACAATCTGCCTGTATTTGTTTTACTTTTACCAGTGCATTATTCTCCTGGATCCAAGGACGAGGCAGAAACAAGGAGTGCTATTCTTTTACAAATGTTATTTTCAACGTCGATATCACATTTTATTTCCAGCATAATGAGGTATGTTTCTTTCTTCTGGAGATATTAATTTTTTTTGTTACAATTCCAGTAATTATGCATAATTTCCTCGCATGAAAAATCCAAATATTTGCATATGCATAAAATACAGCAAGGATCATAGTATATACTTAGTGGGGTGTGGGACTCAGCATCACGTGCGTGGCGTGGTGTGGCGGGAGGAAGAAATGGGTGGGGATATAATGAGTTCCTGTGCAAAGTTTTTGCACGGCTACATGATGAGCACAAGCACAGGAGCAAGCTCTCATGCTTTCCCGACTGATCATGCAGAGCAAACAGCGTAGAGCCACTAGCTAGCGCTGCAGAGACCAATCTTAGAATAGCATATCTTAGTTATGGGGATGAACTCGTCGTCGTACGGTCGAAGACCAGATTCCGTTAAGTATAATAATGTTACTATTAGGGCACTTCTTCCCGACAAAGCAATTGGCGCACAGCCGGGGGTGAGGGGCCGTACCGTTTGCTTTCTGATAATCGTATCATTTCGCGTGCGTGCGTGCCTCTTTCGAGTTCCAAACGGTTTGGTTGAACCCGGCCCCTGTTTGAAGTTTGAACCATTGCCTCCGTCCATCGAATCCTACATGTACATGCATGGGAGGGGAGGGGCGATTAATTTGGATTCTGCGTACTTTCTCCTGCCTGGACCCCCTGGCTAGTAGTAGTAAGATCGAGGGTTGTACATGCGGAAATCTGCTGCTGCGCACGTTGCCGGTACGGTATGGCAGTATGGCACCCCGTCAAGAAAGCACAATCTGCCTACGGACGTGGTACCGCGACGAGGGTTTAAGGTTCACTCCGATCTGGCGTCCTCTTCAACTGAGCTAGTTTCAACAATCTATTCAAGTCCGATCTCGGCGCATGTACGGGGCCAGATTTCACTTGTATGTGATCAGTACCGGAGGCTCAGATCAACTTAAACCCCTATGTATTATTAGGAGTACAGTAGTACGCTCTAGCACGTCTCAGAGGACCAATTAATTCACCTGGATCAACATGGAACACATGCTCCGTGCTGCAGCTCTGCTCCCTTAGTATGTACCGTTAGGTCCAGTTTCTTTATTACGGGGGTGCTCTAACTGTTCGACCGACGTAGTGCAGTGCTCTCCCTCTTGCTTGCCCCAAATGTATGTTCTTGGTCACCATTGCTTGCCCCAAATGTATGTTCTTGGTCACCATTGAATTGTTGTCTCCGTTTATTCGTGCTGCATTCAGGCAGGTAGGTAGGTACCTCCACACCCACGTTCGATCGTATTTTTCTACTATCTACTATCAGATGCCAGCGTTGCAAATTTTGACCGCATTCATCACCGCGATACGCGCACGGCCGTGCATCCGTGCGTGAATAAAGCGCGACGGATCCAGCCGGGGTATCCTTCTGCCCCCCTAAGTTTGCTAGCAGTATTTCTAAGCTGCCTGAGATAATTTGCGCTTAGGCTTGGGCTACACTACAGTTTCATGAGAATCAGCTGTGGCTTTGATTCCTAAAATCTGCTACGGCGGCAAATTCTGAAAATCAGTAGCAGACTATTTTTGTTTACCCTGCTTTAGAGGAAAAACGGAAGTAAAATGTAGTATACAACACCCCAAATGCACTAATGTCAATCACAAAACTTGTTTTTCTTGAATACGCACGAATGTACGTATCATATATTAAAGAAGAAAGAGAAAAAGAAGCCCCATCCACAGTTTACAAACTCACTTTACACAAGTAAGCGCACTCCACACGAAAAGAAAATTACATGGGTTACCCCCTATCTGCCCACGCACCTATCTCGGCCGCCCAGGGCTGGAAATCGCTATGGATGATCCCCGCCTTCGTCCACACCATGCACTCGAAGGCAATTTTCCGTAGGAGTACCCAAAACTTGTAGAACTGATCACATTCATTGAACAATTCACAAATCTTCTAATTCATACATGCATATATACACATTCTGGCTTGGAGCGCACACACATGATGTGAGCAAATATTCACTAGAAAAGACAAAAAAGAGCCAAATATTTAGGCAACTACCCAACGCTAAGAGCAGAGCAGCTGCCTAATGACGATAGAAGAGCACAGGGGCGGAGCTATGTTGGGGCCAACCATGACCCGTCCAATTTTTTGCAATTACACGGGTATAACCTTTTATGCGTGCTTATTAGCTTATAGATGACTTTAGTTACTACTGATGGCCCGTCCTGGTATTATGTTCAAGCTCCACTAGTGGTAGAGTATCAATGTCGGGACCCATGGCTCTCTGAAGCAACAAGAAGACCAGGGAGGAGGTGAACATTTCGATGCTCAAGATGGTGGGGTTTGTGAGGCCTGAACAAATCGTGGAAGGGTGTGGCCGTTGGTGTTGATTTCGGAGGGGCGGCAAGGATGAAGCTAGCCACCAGCAGGGACGATGCAAGCTGAGCTCGGGGGAAAGCAGATGGAGGTTGGGACGATGGTCGAGCCTAGGAAGCCGGAGAGAGGGGATGCACGCAGAGATCGGGGCGATGCATCACTAGCAGAGCTCGGGTGCAGCGACTGATTCTCATGAAACATTTTCCAAGCTGAACATACAACATTACATCTTTCATGTCAACTTTTGGTATTTTGCCGGTTCGTTTGCTAAATTTAAGTCTTTAAGTGCATTTCTTGATATTTAACGAATATATTCAAAATCGGAACTACAAGTACACGAAATAATGGGCAAAATGGGTTAAAATTTATTGTTTATGTTATCGAGCCTATGTTTAGGTCTAATCCAAGAAAAAAAGGAATCTGAAACATCAGGGTGCCAAGACTCGACCACCAAACGGGAGGTTATTATTATTTTTAATTCTAGAAAATGGAAATGAAGTCTATAAAACACAAACTTTGGCACCTCCGTCTCATCGGGATCTCCGACACGAACTCTAGTCGACGAGCTTCTTCAGTGGGCCGCCTCCAGTATCCCCCACTCGTCGTTCCTCCCTATTGCCTCGAGTATGACCTTCTCCTCTCGCCTCTCTCTCAAATTTGATGTCATTGCTGAGATTCGTTATGGATGAGTTAGGGCCTATTCTGATGTCCTCCTACTCCAAACTTCACAAAATCTCCGTCAGAAACCAACCCGAACGCTACAGCTCCAAGAAGCAAAAATTCTCGAAGTCGTCCTGTGTTGTAGTGTATTTTTCTGAAGCGAGGGAAACCCAACTTCTCATTAATAGGAATTTGGAGCTGGACATTATTACGGCTGTAGTGCCACCGCCTAAGAAAACACTTCGATCTATCAGCGCTCCTCCTCTATCGACCAGGGACCCGCACTATTTGGATCGCTCGAAATCTCCCATGTCCCTCGCGTTCTCCTCTCAGAACAGGCCCCTTCCAGCCGACCCAAGTGGCAACAAAGGCCTGCAGCACACCCCCCTCCCCAGTTGGGCTGCCAGCTCTACAGGGCGCTAGGAGAAGCTGCCTTGGCTGCCGAATGTTTCCAGGTCGCCAGTCGAAGTGAGAAGCCAAGCGAGAAGCCAGAGTTTGGAAGTTTTGGAGAAACTGGCAAGTTTCAGAACAGTCCCTTAGGGTAGTGATTAGTGATCATTTCTAGAAGCTATTCCATGACACTCAGTAGCATCTCATCAAGTTTGCGTGTAAATTACGATTTTTCGGAGGATTTGGCCACATGCAGGCGGTCGGGCATTTCACAGATACTCTGACTAGTCATACTATCTGAACCAATGTCCTATGTGCTACTGACCCCCTCTGAATTTGTACAATTTGACACTTGTCATTATTTTTCAAATGCGATCTTAGACCATTATCTCTTCGATGCACCATTACACAGGTGATTCAACCGATTCCACCGATTAGGAATGGTAATGGGTACCCACGTACCCTGCGGGTAAAAACCCTATTAGTGTAAGGGTATGGGACAAAAAGCTACCCATGGGTATATGAATAGGGAAACCTGAAACTTATCGGGTAGAGAGGGCATGGGTATGGGTGAAGGAAATATGCCCTAGAGGCAATAATAAAGTTATTATTTATTTCCTTATATCATGATAAATGTTTATTATTCATGCTAGAGTTGTATTAACCGGAAACATAATACATGTGTGAATACATAGACAAACAGAGCGTCACTAGTATGCCTCTATTTTGACTAGCTCGTTGATCAAAGATGGTTATGTTTCCTAACCATAGACATGAGTTGTCATTTGATTAACGGGATCACATCATTAGGAGAATGATGTGATTGACTTGACCCATTCCGTTAGCATAGCACTTGATCGTTTAGTTTGTTGCTATTGCTTTCTTCATGACTTATACATGTTCCTATGACTATGAGATTATGCAACTCCCGTTTACCGGAGGAACACTTTGTGTGCCACCAAACATCACAACGTAACTGGGTGATTATAAAGGTGCTCTACAGGTGTCTCCAAAGGTACTTGTTGGGTTGGCGTATTTCGAGATTAGGATTTGTCACTCCGATTGTCGGAGAGGTATCTCTGGGCCCACTCGGTAATGCACATCACTATAAGCCTTGCAAGCATTGCAACTAATGAGTTAGTTGCGGGATGATGTATTGCGGAACGAGTAAAGATACTTGATGGTAACGAGATTGAACTAGGTATTGAGATACCGACGATCGAATCTCGGGCAAGTAACATACCGGTGACAAAGGGAACATCGTATGTTGTTATGTGGTGTGACCGATAAAGATCTTCGTAGAATATGTAGGAGCCAATATGGGCATCCAGGTCCCGCTATTGGTTATTGACAAGGGAGGTGTCTCGGTCATGTCTACATAGTTCTCGAACCCGTAGGGTCCGCACGCTTAACGTTCGTTGACGATATAGTACTATGAGTTATGTATGTTGGTGACCGAATGTTGTTCGGAGTTTTGGATGAGATCACAGATATGACGAGGAACTCCGGAATGGTCCGGAAGTAAAGATTGATATGTGGATAGTAGTGTCTGATCTCCGGAAGGGTTCCGGAATTCACCGGAAGGGGTTCCGTATGTTTCCCGAAATGTTTGGGCTCGAGAACACTTTACCTGGGCCAAAGGGGAAAGCCCATGAGGCTTTTGGAAAGTGCAAAAGGAAGTTTTGCGGAGACCAGAGGCTAGACGCCAGGAACTTTGGCGTCTAGGGGGTAGACGCCGGGAACCCTGGCGTCTAGCCCTGGAGTCCGAGAAGGACTCTTGCCTTCCGGGTGAAACCGACTTTGAGGAGGCTTTTACTCCAAGTTTCGACCCCAGGGCTCAACATATAAATAGAGGGGTAGGGCTAGCACCAAAGACACATCAAGAAACACCAAGCCGTGTGCCGGCAACCCCGTCTCCTCTAGTTTATCCTCCGTCATAGTTTTCGTAGTGCTTAGGCGAAACCCTGCGAAGATTGTTCTTCACCAACACCGTCACCATGCCGTCGTGCTACCGGAACTCATCTACTACTTCGCCCCTCTTGCTGGATCGAGAAGGCGAGGACGTCACCGAGCCGAGCGTGTGCAGAACTCGGAGGTGCCGTGCTTTCGGTGCTTGGATCGGTCGGATCGTGAAGACGTACGACTACATCAACCGCGTTGATATAACGCTTCCGCTTACGGTCTACGAGGGTACGTAGACAACACTCTCCCCTCTCCTTGCTATGCATCACCATGATCTTGCGTGTGCGTAGGAATTTTTTTGAAATTACTATGTTCCCCAACAGTGGCATCCGAGCCTAGGTTTTATGCGTAGATGTCATATGCACGAGTAGAACACAAGTGAGTTGTGGGCGATATAAGTCATATTGCTTACTAGCATGTCATACTTTGGTTCGGCGGTATTGTTGGATGAAGCGGCCCGGATCGACATTACGCGTACACTTACGCGAGATTGGTTCTACCGACGTGCTTTGCACACAGGTGGCTGGCGGGTGTCAGTTTCTCCAACTTTAGTTGAACCGAGTGTGCTACGCCCAGTCCTTGCGAAGGTTAAAATAGCACCAACTTGACAAACTATCGTTGTGGTTTTGATGCGTAGGTAAGAACGGTTCTTGCTCAGCCCGTAGCAGCCACGTAAAACTTGCAACAACAAAGTAGAGGACGTCTAACTTGTTTTTGCAGGGCATGTTGTGATGTGATATGGTCAAGACATGATGCTAAATTTTATTGTATGAGATGATCATGTTTTGTAACCGAGTTATCGACAACTGGCAGGAGCCATATGGTTGTCGCTTTATTGTATGCAATGCAATTGCGCTGTAATGCTTTACTTTATCACTAAGCGGTAGCGATAGTCATGGAAGCATAAGATTGGCAAGACGAAAATGATACTACGATGGTGATCAAGGTGTCGCGCCGGTGACGACGGTGATCATGACGGCGCTTCGGAGATGGAGATCACAAGCACAAGGTGATGATGGCCATATCATATCACTTATATTGATTGCATGTGATGTTTATCTTTTATGCATCTTATCTTGCTTTGTTTGACGGTAGCATTATAAGATGATCTCTCACTAAATTTCAAGATAAAAGTGTTCTCCCTGAGTATGCACCGTTGCCAAAGTTCGTCGTGCCCAGACACCACGTGATGATCGGGTGTGATAAGCTCTACGTCCATCTACAACGGGTGCAAGCCAGTTTTTGCACACGCAGAATACTCAGGTTATACTTGACGAGCCTAGCATATGCAGATATGGCCTCGGAACACTGAGACCGAAAGGTCGAGCGTGAATCATATAGTAGATATGATCAACATATTGATGTTCACCATTGAAAGCTACTCCATTTCACGTGATGATCGGTTATGGTTTAGTTGATTTGGATCACGTGATCACTTAGAAGATTAGAGGGATGTCTTTCTAAGTGGGAGTTCTTAAGTAATATGATTAATTGAACTTTAATTTATCATGAAGTTAGTCCTGATAGTATTTGCATATCTATGTTGTAGATCAATAGCTCGCGTTATTACTTCCCTATGTTTCGATATGTTCCTAGAGAAAACTAAGTTGAAAGATATTAGTAGCAATGATGCGGATTGGATCCGTGATCTGAGGTTTATCCTCATTGCTGCACAGAAGAATTATGTCCTTGATGCACCGCTAGGTGACAAACCTATTGCAGGAGCAGATGCAGATGTTATGAACGTTTGGCTAGCTCAATATGATGACTACTTGATAGTTTAGTGCACCATGCTTAAACGGCTTAGAATCGGGACTTCAAAGACGTTTTGAACGTCATGGACCATATGAGATGTTCCAGGAGTTGAAGTTAATATTTCAAGCAAATACCCGAGTTGAGAGATATGAAGTCTCCAACAAGTTCTATAGCTAAAAGATGGAGGAGAATAGCTCAAGCAGTGAGCATGTGCTCAGATTGTCTGGGTACTACAATCGCTTGAATCAAGTGGGAGTTAATCTTCCAGATAAAAATAGTGATTGACAGAATTCTCTAGTCACCATCACCAAGTTAGTAGAACTTAGTGATGAACTATAATATGCAAGGGATGACGAAAACAATTCCCAAGCTCTTCGCGATGCAAAAATCGGTGAAGGTAGAAATCAAGAAAAATATCAAGTGTTGATGATTGACAAGACCACTAGTTTCAAGAGAAAGGGCAAATGGAAGAAGGGGAACTTCAAGAAGAACGGCAAACAAGTTGCTGCTCAAATGAAGAAACCCAAGTCTAAACCTAAGCCTGAGACTAAGTGCTTCTACTGCAAAGGGACTCTGGTCACTAGAAGCGGAACTACCCCAAGTATTTGGTGGATAAGAAGGATGGCAAAGTGAACAAAGCTATATTTGATATACATGTTATTGATATGTACTTTACTAGTGTTTATAGCAACCCCTCGGTATTTGATACTGGTTCAGTTGCTAAGAGTAGTAACTCGAAACGGGAGTTGCAGAATGAACAGAGACTAGTTAAGGGTGAAGTGACGATGTGTGTTGGAAGTGGTTCCAAGATTGATATGATCATCATCGCACACTCCCTATACTTTCGGGATTAGTGTTGAACCTAAATAAGTGTTATTTGGTGTTTGCGTTGAGCATGAATATGATTTGATCATGTTTATTGCAATACAATTATTCATTTAAGTAAGAGAATAAATTGTTGTTCTGTTTACATGAATAAAACCTTATATAGTTACACACCCAATGAAAATGGTTCGTTGGATCTCGATCGTAGTGATACACATATTCATAATATTGAAACCAAAAGATGCAAAGTTAATAATGATAGTGCAACTTATTTGTGGCACTACCGTTTAGGTCATATTGGTGTAAAGCGCATGAAGAAACTCCATGCTGATGGACTTTTTGAATCACTTGATTATGAGTCACTTGATGCTTGCGAACCATGCCTCATGGGCAAGATGACTAAGACTCCGTTCTCCGTAACAATGGAGCGAGCAACTAACTTATTGAAAATAATAGATACTGATGTATGCGGTCCGATGAGTGTTAAGGCTCACGGCAAGTATCATTATTTTCTAACCTTCACAGATGATTTGAGCAGATATGAGTATATCTACTTGATGAAACACAAGTCTGAAATATTTGAAAAGTTCAAAGAATTTCAGAGTGAAGTGGAGAATCATCGTAACAAAAATAAAAGTTTCTACGATATGATCACAGAAGTAAAATATTTGAGTTACGAGTTTGGCCTTCAGTTAAAACAATGTGAAATAGTTTCACTACTCACGCCACTTGGAACACCACAGCGTAATGGTGTGACCGAACATCATAACCGTACTTTATTTGATTTAGTGCAATCTATGATGTCTCTTACCGATTTACCACTATCGTTTTGGGGTTATGCATTAGAGATAGCTGCATTCACATTAAAAAGGGCACCATCTAAATCCGTTGAGACGACACCGTATGAACTATGGTTTAGCAAGAAATCTAAACCGTCATTTCTTAAAATTTGGGACTGCGATGCTTATGTGAAAAAGTTTCAACATGATAAGCTCGAACCCAAATCGGAGAAGTGCATCTTCATAGGATACCCAAAAGAAAATATTGGGTACACCTTCTATCACAGATCCGAAGGAAAGATATTCATTGCTGAGAATGGATCCTTTCTAGAGACGGAGTTTCTCTTGAAAGAAGTGAGTGGGAGGAAAGTAGAACTTGATGAGGTAACTGTACCTGCTCCCTTATTGGAAAGTAGTTCATCACAGAAATCTGTTCCTGTGACTACTACACCAATTAGTGAGGAAGTTAATGATGATGATCATGTAACTTCATATCAAGTTACTGCCGAACCTCGTAGGTAAACCAGAGTGAGATCCGCACCAGAGTGGTACGGTAATCCTGTTCTGGAGGTCATGTTACTTGACCATGACGAACCTACGAACTATGAGGAAGCGATGATGAGCCCAGATTCCGCGAAATGGCTTGAGGCCATGAAATCTGAGATGAGATCCATGTATGAGAACAAAGTATGGACTTTGATTGACTTGCCCAATGATCGGCGAGCCGTTGAGATTAAATGGATCTTCAAGAGGAAGACGGACGCTGATAGTAGTGTTACTATCTACAAAGCTAGAATTGTCGCAAAAAGGTTTTCGACAAATTCAAGGTGTTGACTACGATGAGAGTTTCTCACTCGTATCTATGCTTAAGTCTGTCCGAATCATGTTAGCAATTGCCGCATTTTATGAAATCTGGCAAATGGATAAACAAAACTGCATTCCTTAATGGATTTATTAAAGAAGAATTGTATATGATGCAACCAGAAGGTTTTGTCAATCCTAAAGGTACTAACAAAATATGCAAGCTCCAGCGATCCATCAATGGATTGGTGCAAGCATCTCGGAGTTGGAATATACGCTTTGATAAGTTGATCAAAGCATATAGTTTTATACAGACTTGGGGTGAAGCCTGTATTTACAAGAAAGTGAGTGGGAGCACTACAGCATTTCTGATAAGTATATGTGAAAGACATATTGTTGATCGGAGATAATGTAGAATTACTCTGCAAAGCATACAGGAATGTTTCAAAGGAGTTTTTCAAAGAAAGACCTCGGTGAAGCTGCTTACATATTGAGCATCAAGATCTATAGAGATAGATCAAGACGCTTGATAAGTTTTTCAATGAGTACATACCTTGACAAGATTTTGAAGTAGTTCAAAATGGAACAGTCAAAGAAGGAGTTCTTTCCTGTGTTACAAAAGTGTGAAGTTGAGTAAGACTCAAAACCCGACCACGGCAGAAGATAGAGAGAGAATGAAAGTCATTCCCTATGCCTCAGCCATAGGTTCTATAAAGTATGCCATGTTGTGTACCAGACCTATTGTATACCCTGCCCTGAATTTGGCAAGGGAGTACAATAGTGATCTAGGAGTAGATCACTGGACATTGGTCAAAATTATCCTTAGTGGAATAAGGATATGTTTCTCGATTATGGAGGTGACAAAAGGTTCGTCGTAAAGGGTTACGTCGATGCAAGTTTTGACACTGATCCAGATGACTCTAAGTCTCAATCTGGATACATATTGAAAGTGTGAGCAATTAGCTAGAGTAGCTCCATGCAGAGCATTGCTGACATAGAAATTTGCAAAATACTTGCGGATCTGAATGTGGCAGACCCGTTGACTAAACTTCTCTCACAAGCAAAACATGATCACACCTCAGTACTCTTTGGGTGTTAATCACATAAGCGATGTGAACTAGATTATTGACTCTAGTAAACCCTTTGGGTGTTGGTCACATGTCGATGTGAACTATGGGTGCTAATCACATGGTGATGTGAACTATTGATGTTAAATCACATGGCGATGTGAACTAGATTATTGACTCTAGTGCAAGTGGGAGACTAAAGGAAATATGCCCTAGAGGCAATAATAAAGTTATTATTTATTTCCTTATATCATGATAAATGTTTATTATTCATGCTAGAATTGTATTAACCGGAAACATAATACATGTGTGAATACATAGACAAACAGAGTGTCACTAGTATGCCTCTATTTTGACTAGCTCGTTGATCAAAGATGGTTATGTTTCCTAACCATAGACATGAGTTGTCATTTGATTAACGGGATCACATCATTAGGAGAATGATGTGATTGACTTGACCCATTCCGTTAGCATAGCACTCGATCGTTTAGTTTGTTGCTATTGCTTTCTTCATGACTTATACATGTTCCTATGACTATGAGATTATGCAACTCCCCTTTACCGGAGGAACACTTTGTGTGCCACCAGACGTCACAACGTAACTGGGTGATTATAAAGGTGCTCTATAGGTGTCTCCAAAGGTACTTGTTGGGTTGGCGTATTTTGAGATTAGGATTTGTCACTCCGATTGTCGGAGAGGTATCTCTGGGCCCACTTGGTAATCACATCACTATAAACCTTGCAAGCATTGCAACTAATGAGTTAGTTGCGGGATGATGTATTACGGAACGAGTAAAGAGACTTGCCGGTAACGAGATTGAACTAGGTATTGAGATACCGACGATCGAATCTCGGGCAAGTAACATACCGATGACAAAGGGAACAACGTATGTTGTTATGCGGTCTGACCGATAAAGATCTTCGTAGAATATGTAGGAGCCAATATGGGCATCCAGGTCCCGCTATTGGTTATTGACAAGAGAGGTGTCTCGGTCATGTCTACATAGTTCTCGAACCCGTAGGGTCCGCACGCTTAACGTTCATTGACGATATAGTACTATGAGTTATGTATGTTGGTGACCGAATGTTGTTCGGAGTTTTGGATGAGATCACAGATATGACGAGGAACTCTGGAATGGTCTGGAAGTAAAGATTGATATGTGGATAGTAGTGTTTGATCTCCGGAAGGGGTTCCGGATGTTTCCCGAAATGTTTGGGCATGAGAACACTTTATCTGGGCCAAAGGGGAAAGCCCACGAGGCTTTTGGAAAGTGCAAAAGGAAGTTTTGTGGAGACCAGAGGCTAGACGCCAGGAACCCTGGCGTCTAGGGGGTAGACGCCGGGAACCCTCTCGTCTAGCCCTGGAGTCCGAGAAGGACTCTTGCCTTTCGGGTGAAACCGACTTTGAGGAGGCTTTTACTCCAAGTTTCGACCCCAGGGCTCAACATATAAATAGAGGGGTAGGGCTAGCACCAAAGACACATCAAGAAACACCAAGCCGTGTGTCGGCAACCCCGTCTCCTCTAGTTTATCCTCCGTCATAGTTTTCGTAGTGCTTAGGCGAAACCCTGCGAAGATTGTTCTTCACCAACACCGTCACCACATCGTCGTGCTGCCGGAACTCATCTACTACTTCGCCCATCTTGCTGGATCGAGAAGGCGAGGACGTGACCGAGCCGAACGTGTGCAGAACTCGGAGGTGCCGTGCTTTAGGTGCTTGGATCGGTCGGATCGTGAAGACGTACGAATACATCAACCGCGTTGACATAACGCTTCCGCTTACGGTCTACGAGGTACGTAGACAACACTCTCCCCTCTCGTTGCTATGCATCACCATGATCTTGCGTGTGCGTAGGAATTTTTTCGAAATTACTACGTTCCCCAACAATGGGGTCGTATAACCCATACCCACGTACCCATATAAAATCTATGGAACTCAAAATCATCTCCACAATCTACACTTTGCCATTAATTTGTGAACTATGTGATGTTGTTTTGATGTGTTACCGTTTACGAGAAAGTGAATTTTTTATTAAATGTGTTGTTGTTTATGGTGTTGTTTGTTGCTTATGGTGTTTTTTTGTTGCTTATGGTGTTGTTTGTTGTTTATGGTGTTGTTTGTTTGTTGTTGTTGTTGCTAATGGTAATGGGTACCCACGTACCCTGCGGGTAAAAACCCTATTAGGGTAACGGTGTGGGACAAAAAGCTACCCATGGGTACATGAATAGGGAAACCTGAAACTTATCGGGTAGAGAGGGCATGGGTATGGGATCGTATAACCCATACCCACGTACCCATATAAAATCTATGGAACTCAAAATCAGCTCCACAATCTACACTTCGCCATTAATTTGTGAACTATGTGATGCTGTTTTGATGTGTTACTGTTTACGAGAAAGTGAATTTTTTATTAAATGTGTTGTTGTTGTTGTTGTTGAATGGTAATGGTGTTGAATGGTAATGGGTACCCACGTACCCTGCGGGTAAAAACCCTATTAGGGTAACGGTATGGGACAAAAAGCTACCCATGGGTATATGAATAGGGAAACCTGAAACTTATCGGGTAGAGCGGGCATGGGTACGGGATCGTATAACCCATAGCCACGTACCCATATAAAATCTATGGAACTCAAAATCATCTCCACAGTCTACACTTTGCCATTAATTTCTGAACTATGTGAGGTTGTTTTGATGTGTTACTGTTTACGAGAAAGTGATTTTTTTATTAAATGTGTTGTTGTTGTTGTTGTTTATAAGTATGTGTTGTTGTAAATTATGATTATTTGTTGCTATTTATGACTATGAGAAGAAAAAATACCCGCAGGTACCCGATACCCTGTCGGGTAACAGGTATGGGAAAAAATTATACCCATTGACGGGTATGGGTAAGGGTGATGGGTAAGCTCAGCAGGGATGGGTAGGGTATTTGGTGGTTCCACCCGTACCCAAACCCTGCGGGTGTCATCCCTACTACCGATTGTGATATTGCTCGTGATGCACTCTCCGTGGCAATAAGACTAGAGATGCACGAGGGTCCGAGGAAGAGTTTGGGGATGATGACTATGAGAATGATGATCTTGTGTCTGGAGCCTGCTTACCATGTTGTGAGGGTTTCTCAACCTGGTCGCAACCCCCCCCCCTCGTTCTCGCAAGTCGGGAAATGTCGGCTCTTCCCGTGCAACTGCAGCTGGGAAGAACAAGATTGTCATGACAAAGAAGAAAGCCAACCGGGTTGAGAAGCTAACTCCTATCAAGAGTGTGTCATACACTAAGAAGGCTATGCCCAAAAGACTTTGTTTAGCATCGGGTGGTGAATTCGTACAACGATGACATGGAATATGATATTGACTCTCACTTTTGGAACCATATGCTAGAATTTTTTTATCATGAGGTCCTCCTTGCAAATAAGACAAAAGTGGATGTGCATAAATTCATCGACTTGGATCACATTCAAGCTAACCATGCTTACTTTGAGGGTGTGCTTGAGAATCTCGAGGAATTCAAGATCATGCCACTCCTTCATGTGCGTCATGACCACTCCGAGACACTCGTGTTGAAATTGTTTGCAACCGTGCACTTGGGGGTAACGAGGAGAGCACCGTAACCTTCATGGCAGGGCACAGAAAGAGGGAAGCCAACTTCAGCGTGTTTGGTCACATATGTGGCTACTAGCTTCCATATGCCAGGCATGCTTAAGGTTTTTGTATTCATTGAAGTGGTGTAGAGATGGGAAGGAACAAACTGAATATTCTATGTGCTACATCTAGTCGTATTGGACATGTCACCGGAATGTTGTTATAATATCTTTTGTTACTCCCTCCTTTCCGGTTTATTGGGCTCACCTTATTTTCTTGGGTTTTCCATTTTACAAGTCTTATTTTCACTTCTTTCCGCCACATGCTCACATTCTGAGGTGCATTAAATTGATGCATGAAAGGATTAAAAGAAAATCCACCAATGCATGTAACTATTCCTACTCATTTAGTGGTCATCCATGCATACACTGTAGTTAATGCAAATTGAAGTTTGAGTAATTTTTCAAACTACGACATATATTCCTTCACTCACCATCTACCTTGGTTGATGAGATTTCAAATTCAAGCCCTATAAACCGAAAAGGAGGGAGTATATTGGTGTAATCATATTGCCACCAACTACCAAAAAGGGGGAGATGAAGGACATCCACCCCTAATGAGGGTTTTGGTGTTAATGACATTACGATTAGACGAATGACTATGTTTCATGTGTACTTTAAGTTTACACATAGTTGGAAATGGAACATAATGTTGGTCGGCGACCCCAAAGTTAAAGGATAAAAGAAGATGACACATCAAATTATACCAATGATTTCTCGTTTTGAGTTGTAGGTACATTGTATTATCGAGAGGAGATACGTCGCGGGTCTTGTGTGGAAATAATTCAACAAAATAAAGTCAAATACCACCCACACCTATCTGAGAAAAGTTTGTCAATTCCACCATGTATTGTGCCTCTGACCAGTGTCGCATATTTGGGCCAGACTATCTGACTGGATGTCACACATGTTAGTACATCTGACATAATGCCTAAGCTTGTGTTCGAGATTATCCAGATGAATCTATATAGGCTAGGATATTGTGTCAAACCCCAGGTGAGAATGTTCGACGGGTCAGAATGTCCGACTCTTGTGGAATAGTCCGAATTTTTTGGGCAATTCCTCAACGAGAAGATCTGTGGGTTGACCTATATAAGCTTTATCTTCTTCTTGAGAAGGAGATGACTCCAACTCTTTTCCACCATTTCTACAAATGCTTCAAAGCTCGACTCCGCCCTCTCTAGCAACAAAATCACCCTACTCTAAGAGAGCAAGAGAATCATGTGATCTACTATTTCACCAAAGCAAACTTTTAGTTCGTTGATTCCCCATGAGATCCTAGCACATCTTGTTATTCTTGGGTTTGAGGGAAACCCTAGATATATGGTATTTCCTCGGAGCTTCTCATTGCTACCTATTGAGCACTGCGTTGGTTTTCTCTTGAAGAGGAAAGGGTGATGCAGCAAAGTAGCGTAAGTATTTCCCTCAGTTTTTGAGAAGCAAGGTATCAATCCAGTAGGAGGCCGCGCACGAGTCCCTCGCACCTACACAAACAAATAAATCCTCGCAACCAACGCGATAAGGGGTTGTCAATCCCTACACGGTCACTTATGAGAGTGAGATCTGATAGATATGATAAGATAATTTTTTTGGTATTTGTATGATAAAGAGAAATAAAAGATGCAAGTAAAATAAATGGAAAAGGAAATAACTAAATATTGGAAGATTAATATGATGGAAGATAGACCCGGGGCCATAGGTTTCACTAGTGGCTTCTCTCAAGAGCATAAGTATTTACGGTGGGTCAACAAATTACTGTTGAGCAATTGACAGAATTGAGCATAGTTATGCGAATATCTAGGTATGATCATGTATATAGGCATCACGTCCGAGACAAGTAGACCGACTCCTGCCTGCATCTACTACTATTACTCCACACATCGACCACTATCCAGCATGCATCTAGAGTATTAAGTTCAAGAGAACAGAGTAACGCTTTAAGCAAGATGACATGATGTAGAGAGATAAACTCATGCAATATGATATAAACCCCATCTTGTTATCCTCGATGGCAACAATACAATACGTGCCTTGCCGCCCCTACTGTCACTGGAAAAGGACACCGCAAGATTGAACCCAAAGCTAAGCACTTCTCCCATTGCAAGAAAGATCAATCTAGTAGGCCAAACCAAACTGATAATTCGAAGAGACTTGCAAAGATAACCAATCATACATAAAAGAATTCAGAGAAGATTCAAATATTGTTCATAGATAAACTTGATCATAAACCCACAATTCATCTGTCTCAACAAACACACTGCAAAAGAAGATTACATCGAATAGATCTCCACAAGAGAGGGGGAGAACTTTGTATTGAGATCCAAAAAGAGAGAAGAAGCCATCTAGCTAATAACTATGGACCCGTAGGTCTGAAGTAAACTACTCACACTTCATCGGAGGGGCTATGGTGTTGATGTAGAAGCCCTCCGTGATCGATGCCCCCTCTGTCGGAGCTCCGGAAAAGGCCCCAAGATGGGATCTCGTGGATACAGAAAGTTATGGCGGTGAAATTAGGGTTTTGGCTCCGTATTTGGTAGTTTGGGGGTACGTAGGTATATATAGGAGGAAGAAGTATGTCGGTGGAGCAACAAGGGGCCCACGAGGGTGGAGGGCGCGCCTGGGGGGGGTAGGTGCCCCCTACCTCATGCCTTCCTCGTTGATTGCTTGACGTAGGGTCCAAGTCCTTTGGATCATGTTCGTTCCGAAAATCACGTTCCCGAAGGTTTCATTCCGTTTGGACTCCGTTTGATATTCTTTTTCTGCGAAACCCTAAAATTGGCAAAAAAACCAGCAATTCTGGGCTGGGCCTTCGGTTAATAGGTTAGTCCCAAAAATAATATAAAAGTGTATAATAAAGCCCAATAATGTCCAAAACAAAATATAATATAGCATGGATCAATCAAAAATTATAGATACGTTGGAGACGTATCACTCATTCGTGTCGTTGTGCCTCGGGCTCGTTTGTGAGGGTTTGAATCTCGCCCCAAGAGGCACTCCTAGTGATGGCGATCTTAGGCATTCGTTGTTCAAGGTTCTAAGAGACTAAGGTGAGGCCTTCATTATATTGGGAGCATTATCTGTTCCCCACATATCCAATGGAGTTTAGCACCCCAAGAGTGTAATTTGTATTATGTCTTTGCATCCATCACTTTCGATTGTCTCTTTACCCTAGATTTACTTATTATTATTAGTTGCTTGTTTGCTGTATTGTGTAGCTCGCTAGCTTGTTGTACCACATCATATAAGGTGTATCACTTAGTTGCATTGTAGAGAACTTATATTTCCACACTTTCCACTAAAAGAAACCAAGAAAGTATTAAATTTTATAGTTGCATATTCACCCCCTCTAGTCTTCATCTAGGGCATCTTTGATCCTTTAGTGTCACCGATGAACAAGTCCCGGGAGGACACACCCGCTGAATTGATCTGCATTGCCATTAATGGAGGCGGCCACAACATGCCACAAGCAACATAGAAGACCAGGACCCCAAAGAGGATGAAGACACGCCCCCGACGATAAGTTGCGGACCAACGACAAAAATACCTATCTACATGATGTGCCAACAAAGCACTAATTTATAGGTTCTATTTGTGAGATTGCCAAAAATATTAAAAGGGTAAAAAAATGGAAAATTTTAAATTAAATGGAGTAAAATGGATGAATTTCTCTTAATGTGGTAAAACCTATAAAAAGTGCTAAACTTAGGGATAACAAATAGAATTGAGTCTTAGGTATAACAAATATGATCTCTTCTCATTCGATGCCGTGTATCCAACAAACTAGGATTATTTTGTACTCCTGATCCCATCTATGTATGTAGGTGATTCATAGTAGTACCAACGGAATTGGGTTGGGTATCCTCCCTAAGGGTATCCCAAACACCGTCCAACAAAGCGGACACCCTAAACATCCGCGGACACGTTTGGACGTGTTTGCGAACAGCGCTACGGGACCCCGCCATTCAAGCCTATACATTAAATGTCCACCTCGGGCCTATCATCCCCCATTTGACATGCATATATAGATCAATAGCAATTTATATGAAGCACAAACATATCAAATCAGAACCAAAATGCGCCGAATGGTGGACGTTGATAAAGTTTTGTAGATGAGGTTGAGCCCAAAAGTTGCCAGTACAACTGCCTGTGCAAAAAAAACTCATTTTTCTCCCTCCCACACAGGTTGTTTGTGCCAAATTCTTCACTGTGCGGCCGGTTCCTCCTCACCGCCCGACCCCTCTAGATCGGCCGCCAAGCGCTTCAACATCCTCGCGTGGTAGGCTTGATGATCTTCGCCACATTGGGATCCAATTCCGACATCTTCATGGCCAGCATCTTGGTGTCCTCTAAAGGGGCTGCAAGCTCAACCTTCTTCTCTTGTAGCTTGACCAACTTCTTTTGTACCATGATGAACTTTTCAAACCTCTAGGCCTTCTTTTCCTCGACAACTGATTCATCAACCAGTGTTGATTACTCATGGTAGATGCTTGAGGCGATCTACAAACCTTCACATACTTCTCTTCATTAACCACAATTACTCTTGGTACTGAAGAACTTGACACCTAACCGAGAGTTGGCAGCTCTCAAGAGTTATAGGCAGGCCGTACTGGACTTAGATTCGAGTGATGCTAAACCGCTATCTGATTTTTTTTGGCTCCGAGGTTTTTCTCTCTGTGGATTTTAAACTCAAATCACTCAGGAGAGAGGGTGCTCACACAATTTTCTCAGAATCAATTGGAGTAGGCAATGGTGCACATTGGATGGGGTGAGCTATTTATAGTCGCGATCTTCCCGAGGGGAAAAGAACATTTTGGACATGAGTCAACCAATGTCCAACTGACACATGTCTAACGATCAGATTATTTTTGCACAATGGTAACATTACCGCGGAGCACGTTGAAAGATTGTGGATGTCGCCTAGAGGGGGGGGGGGGAATAGGTGCTTTTAAAATAATTACGGTTTAGGCTTGAACAAATGCGGAATAAACCTAGCGGTTAATTTGTCAAGCACAAAACCTACGACAACTAGGCTCACCTATGTGCACCAACAACTTATGCTAAGCAAGATAAACTACTAGGTGATAGCAAGCTTTATGACAAGAAACAATATGGCTATCACAAGGTAAAGTGCATAAGTAATGAGCTCGTGTAAGAGATAACCGAGGCAGGCGGAGACGACGATGTATCCCGAAGTTCACACCCTTGCGGATGCTAATCTCCGTTTGGAGCGGTGTGGAGGCACAATGCTCCCCAAGAAGCCACTAGGGCCACCGTAATCTCCTCACGCCCTCGCACAATGCAAGATGCCGTGATTCCACTAAGGGACCCTTGAGGGCGGTCACCGAACCCATACAAATGACAACCCTTGGGGGCGGTCACCGAACCCATACACTTTGGCAACCCTTGGGGCAGTCACCGGTACCCGTCAAATTGCTCGGGGCGATCTCCACAACCTAATTGGAGACCCCGATGCTTGCCTGGAGCTTTACACCACAATGATTGAGCTCCGAACACCACCAAACGTCTAGGGCGCCAAGGCACCCAAGAGGAACAAGCTCTAGGGTGCCCAAACACCCAAGAGTAATAAGCTTCTCAAACTTCACTTCCACGTATCACCGTGGAGAACTCAAATCGATGCACCAAATGCAGTGGCAAGGGCACACAGAGTGCCCAAGTCCTTCTCTCCCAATCCAACCAAAGAAACTAATGCTCGGGAAGAAAATGAGAGGAAGAACGAAATAAGAACACGAAGAACTCCAAGATCTAGATCCAAGGGGTCCCCTCACTTAGAGGAGAAAGTGATTGGTGGAAACGTGGATCTAGATCTCCTCTCTCTTTTCCCTCAAGAACTAGCAAGAATCATTGGAGGGATTGAGAGTTAGCAAGCTCGAAGAAGGTCAACAATAGGGGAAGAACACGAGCTAAAAGGATGAGGTTCAATGGGGAAGAAGACCCCCTTTTATAGGTGGGGAAAAATCCAACTGTTATGCTCACAGCCCGCACAGAGCGGTACTACCGCTCCAAGGAGCGGTACTACCGCTAGGGCGGTAGTACCCCTTTGAAAAACAACAGCGAGGAGGCAAAAGGCCAGTAGAACCACCGGAGCGGTACTACCGCTCGTCCTCACGGTACTACCGCTAGGGATCACGGTACTACCACAAAGGGTAGCGGTACTACTGCTAGCGAGCGGTACTAAAAAAATACATCTGGGCCTACCACCACAGAACTTGGGACGAGTTTTTGGTCCAGAGCGGTACTACCACTGTAGGAGCCGCGGTAGTACCACTCTGGAGCGGTAGTAAAAAATTACATCCGCTCCAATTCGCGGTAGTACCGCTGCAGCCTTTTCAGAACACCAAAACTGCCACAACTTTTGCAAACGGACTCCGAATTTGATGAAACCAAGTTTGTTGGAAAGCTAGAGACAAGGGCTAAAACAATATTGAAAGAAATATCAATAAGAAGCAAATTAGAAAAGGCCCATAAGAAAAAGGTGAGAACCCTTCCTCAGATAAGATCGGTAAAACCTCCAACACCGAAAACATCATAGAAGACGCATGTGAACTACGTTTTCGATGAAATCAAGCTTGTCATCAAGATGACCATAAGATCTAAGACTCACAAAGAGAACCAAACAATAACCAAGAAACATGATGCAAGGATGCAATGGTTTTAGCTCTCTACTAACGATATGATCAAGCCACCAACTTGAGAGCCCCCCTTGATAGTACGGCAAACGATCCTATAACCCGCTCTTCCAACTACCACCACGAGACCGGTAAAATAGAAAGCCTATCAAGGGCAAACCTTTGCCTTGCACATGGTCCACTTGAGCTAGATGATGACGATCTTGACTCCCTCAAGGTGGACCACCTTTCTTGATTGCGTTGGCTCGATGAAGACTAGATGATTGCTCCCCCATACTCCACTATGGGTGAGCCACTCTTCGGCACATCTTCACAAGTCCATTGACACCACAATGGATGGCAAGCTTCAAGAACTTGATCTCTTCGTGGTGCTCCACCTGAACTTGCACACGGCAATCTTCATGACGATCACCACTTGATGTCATCCTTTGCATGGGTTGTATGATATCTTCCTCTTGACGCAAGCCCATGGACACGTACCTAACCCCACATAGAAATCTCACATAGACCATGGGTTAGTACACAAAGTGCAATGAACAATGCTTACCATACCATGGGATCACTTGATCCCTCTCGGTACATCTTTTACGCTTTGTGAGTTGACCAACTTGATTCACTCTTGACATAGTCTTGATCAACCTTAAATATTTCCAACTCTCTTCGTTTGGATGATGTCATGAAGGTAAATATGCATGATCACACAATCTTCTTCTTCTTCTTCTTCTTCAAGACATGCTTGCAATAAGCTCAACACTCACATGACCAATCTTTGGATAATTCCTTAATAACACCTTGGTCAACACATAAACTCCTTGAAACCAACACATGGACTTCAAGAAATGCCTATGGACAAATCCTTCAAATATAACTCAATGCAACCATTAGTCCATAGAGAATGTCATAAATTACCAAAACTACACATGGGGGCACCGCATGTTCTTTCAATCTCCCCCATTTTAGTAATTGATGACAATCACTTTCAAGAGAGTTTATATAAGGAATTATGCATCACCATGCTATGCAACAACCGATAATGCATGTGTAGGAGATGCGTATGCTTAGGCACAAACCAAAGCTTGAAGAGACAACTCTCTAACTTCTCCACAAAACTCTCTGAAACTTCTCCCCCATTGGCATCGATTGCCAAAATGGGCGAAAAGCTTAGAAGGCCAATATAAATTGTGGTCCTCCATAAATTGTGTATTTCTCAACAAGTGAGTGAAATGCAACACACATAACCAAAGGTAAATACTTGGAGGAACACAAAGTATATTGAGGCACAAAGATAGCAAAATAACGATATGCCACAAAGACATAAAAAAGAGAGAAACAAGCAATCAGGCAATCAAAATATTCCAATTGAAGCAAGCAATCAACGGATATCAATTGAGCCAACTAGAACAATGATCCTACGTGCCATATGAATGAAATAAATGATGATATGAGCAAAGGAGTGTTCTAGAGAAACTAGAGTAGCTCCCCATGATTTGTGCACGCATAAGATTTTTTGTATTTGGATACAAAGTGCACAAAATAGGATCATAGCTCCCCCAGAATCAACAGAAACTTACAACAAGTGCAAGTGAGAATATAGGAAACAAGGCCTAGTACTTGCAACAAACACATGGTTGAGCAACATGTAAAAACGAAACTTAAGAATAGGCTCAACCAAAACTGATGTGTGTGAGTTAAGGCAATGCACTTGAGAAGACTAATGTATGTATGAGCATTAAGCATCAATATAGTCTTGAATTAATGAGATACATGGTGCGAGGCCTGTCATTCCCACACACAACTAGCAAAAGGGGGTCACAAGTTTACTAATAAGCATATAGAGAACCTATGCTTGTGACAACCTGCGGTGAAGATAGAAGATGAAAGGCTCGTCAAGACGAGGGATACCAATTAAGATGGCAAAAACCTCGTAAAGATAAGCAAGAGGAAAATAATCTGCACCACACAAGAGTGCATCAAGATGCAACGATAGAAGACACGCACTCAAGGCAAAAGCTTTCATGGAGCCACCAAAGACATAGCATAAGAAAGACAAGGTGGACGTGAAAGAAAGGATATCATCTAGATATGCAACTTCTCTCAAGTGTATAAGATTCTAGGTAGACGAAAGCATGATGATATATATATCTACAAAGAAGGATGCACACTCGAAATAGTTACAACACGAAGGAACAAGATATCCAAAAGGAAGTCATACATATACCAATAAGATATTTACTTGGAAGCATAGCACATGGCTAGATATTGTCTTATAGTATATAAATGAATTCCTACCACACACCCATCAAAGACATCACAACTAGCAACATGAGATCATCATTGAGATGCTTTGAGAAAGGAAACAAGTATCACAAGATGGAATGAAAATCATGCAAAGATGCAACCTACACAAGGTTTAATGCAAGAAAAGAATGCATGAAGAGATACTTGTTATCGAGATATCATTGGAAGGATGTAGTAGATACCAATTAAAGGTAGGTAGTAGTTCATTGATCATCCTAGCTTGATTCCAATTAGCACATGATGACACCACCTTCCTTGTGAGTGAGCAAGCGTCCAATGCATCTCCAATTGTTCCTGGAACAACAACACAAACAAAATGGTACCCAAACTCATTGGGACCAAAGAGTTAGAGAACCAACAACACATAGGACAAACTCCACATAAATATGTGCATATAGATATGAAAATGAATTTCATGCACATCCCATCCAATTTGAGACTTGGTGGAGTTCCACCTATATATTGGGTCAAACAAAGAAAACATGCCAAAGAAACTACAAGAATTAAATATGCATGCTCAAGACTTTCAAGAACCGAGACCAAAAGATAAAGAAATACCAAGTGAAGAAAAGATACCAAATGAATAAATCATCACTTGGAGGATATCCATAAAAGATACATCAAGGAATGAGATATCCATTGATACACTCAAAAATAAAGATGTCAAACTCCCAAAAGAGAGAATGGTTCCAAACAAACCAAGCCCTCTACAAAGTTTCATGATGGCACAAAGCACCAAAAAGAAACGGCTTGCCTTCCACAAACACACACTTGATAAGGATCACAAGATGAGTGTTTTATAGAGAATAGGATAGCTCCCCCAAGACTAGTGCATTATAGATAATTTGCATTTGAATACAAAATGCACGAGGTGGGATCACCACTTTCACTATATCTAGAAAACACTAGACAAGGTCAAGAAATTAACAAGATCCACAAGTGGTATGGAATACAATGGGAGTTGACACAATCCTAGGCAAGAGATAAAGCAAATAAAAGCAAAGGCCAATGTAAAGATGATCAATAATTTCTACCACACATAAGTGAGTACCAATTGTCAAAAGACAAGAAGTATTTGGAAATAATTCCCGGTGGTAGATAGCAAGGATATTCGACATCATCTTCACACCAAACAAAAAGCAAATTGCAACTTGTAGAGCTAACATGCCACCTAGGAACATGATAATTTACAATATCAATTCTAGGTGATAATATCTCAAATGTACACAATTTCTAGGCTAGTAATATACACATAGCATATTACTCCCCCATCATGTGATACCAATTAAAGATAAACAAGAGGCAAAAAACTATCCAACAAGAGATAATTAATGGACAATTTAGAATTTGAATTTCTCATGAGAAGACATACCACATAGCGACTAGATAATCTTGAAATATCAATACTAGATGGTATTACTCATGTACACACATATATAGGATTGTGAGGTGCACAAAGCACATCACTCCCCCATAATGGGATATTCCATTAATCTCTCACAAGAGCAAACTAAGAAATGAACAAGATGCAAAAGGCTCAATGCATGATACACACGTACATGATGTGCAAACCAACACACACATACTTGATTGCTCAAGATAATCAAGTTGGAAGCACAACATATACAAACACATGCAAGGAACAAACCAAACATGCTAAGGGGTAAGTAACTATCAATGTAAACACTTTAAGCATGAGTTACCGCATGGAGGAACATTGGATAAAAGATAGAAACTTGATAATCCGAATGACTTGGCTTGAGACAATTAGAATGATGAAGTCCCCTTAATTCTTCATAAAGTAGCCAAGTCTCCAATGCCCTCCAACAACACCTATTGATCAAGTTTGAGCTTGTTGGTCCCCAACCAAGTTGGGTCCTAAGAGGTTAGTCACAATAGGCTTGGCTACCCAAATGGTTCTTTGCTTCAAACCACTTTGATTACCAACAAACTTGGCAACCACATTGCCAACCTTATCCTTCCCAAGAGAATAGACATCATCAATAAAAATTTGGTTGGATAAGTTACCACTAGTGCATGAAGAAGCGAGGTGACCTTTCTCACGACATAGGTAGCAACGTCTACTCTTCACTTTCTTCTCACTTGATTTCTCAACTTGAGAAGCATTAGCTTGAGTCTTCTTGGGAAGATGCCTTTCTTCAACTTGAGGTTGAGCATGAGAATGCACCTGTATCCGCTTCCCTTGTTGCTTGTCACTAATGGCCTTCTTCTTCAAAGGGCAAGATCTAACATGATGCCCTTCTACTTTTCACTCGAAGAAAACAATCTTGGCCGAATTCTTGACTTGTTCTTGGCCCTTCCTTTTGTTCACCTTGGACTTATTCTTCTTATTGGAGTTGAATCCAAGTCCACCTTTGTCATTGGGTGATTTTTGCACACTCAAGATATTGTTGAGTGTGGATTTCCCTTCATGACTCTTTTCCAAGTCTTTCTTCAAAGAAGTGACTTGGGCCTTGAGCTCTTTGATTTCCTCTACATGGTTAGTCTCAACACAAGTACTAGAGGAAGTATAAGCTTCATCGTTAGAGCAACAAGGCAAGGAAAGCAATTCATCACAAGATGTATCAACATTGTGAGTAGATGAATTACAAGGACTAGCACATGGCAATATAGCATTTTGACTAGAAGTAGTGCTAGTATCCACATGAGGCTCACTAGATGTTACCTTAGAAATCATGGCCTCATCAGCTATCTTTAGCTCATTATGGGATACTAGAAGATCATCATGAGAGCTTGAGAGCTTTTCATGGTTTTCTTCCAATTTCCCATAATTGCTAGATAGCAACTCAAGTTGAGCCCAAAGCTCAACATTCTCCTTCAAAATGGATGCTTCACAAGTAATAGAGTTAGTAGCACAAGCATCATCATTAGCAACAAGAGGATAAGACAACTTGGCAAGCTCTTTTGAATATGAAGCTTTAAGTTGTGCATGAGACTCGGTGAGTTTGATGAGCTCACTCTTAATGACCCTTGAGCCATTTTCGAGGTGCCCAAAGTCCTCAAGGAGTTTAGCATGCGCAACTTCAAGCTTCTCATTTTTAGTTTCAAAATCATTGGCCACCTCAAGAGCTCTATCACGAGATTCCCTCACCCTAGATAATTCTAGAGCAAAAGTCTCCTCAAGAGATTCCTTGGTGGTTTGTTCAAGTTCAAGAGCTTGAGAGAGGTCCACAATCTCATTAGCGTAATCACGCTCATGACCTTCCATTTTCACAATGGTGACCTCATGCTCCTCAAGACGAGATTCCAACTCATCAATATACTTCTTGCCCTCAATGGCAATGGACATGATTTCCATGAAGTTGGAACGAGCAATTTTATTTTTATGAAGAGCTTTAAAAACCATTTCCCCCTTAATTTTTAAGGAGGCAACATTATCATTCTCTTCATCATAATCAACATCATCATCATTCTTGTCATCATCAATATCATCACAAGATATATTGGGATTCAAAGTGGGAGATACCTTTGAAGCCTTAGCCATAAGGCAAAAAGCAATCGATGATGATGTAGGATCCCTTGAAGCACTGTTCAAGACCACATCTTGTTCCATGGAGTGTTGGGTTTCCTCTACATTGTTAGCACAACAACTCGAGGAAATAGATACATTTTTATCATGGCAACAAGGCATAGCAAGCATATCATCATGAGATTTAGTCAAGCAATTTCTACATGATATGCAAGGACTATCAACACAAGCATGTGAGACATTTGGAGTGCTCAAAGTGCTAAAGTCCAAATACGGAGCATTGCAACAAGATAGTGATGAAGAGTCATCAACGGTAAGCACACTCTCATCATTGCAATGACCAACACTACTCACCATAACATTACCTTGTGGCAATACACATGTAGGTGAAGTAGAAGAAGTTGAGACGACAACACAGCCGGAGGTGGAGGGAGAACAATCATCCCCATAAATCTTGGACACACCATATTTATCTTGAAGCTTTGTCCACAACCCATGAGCATCCTGGAACGGCATGAGTTGAAATATAACTACATTGCTCAAAACATCGAAAAGCACATTAGAAGTTTGAGCATTGAGATAAGAGTTTTTCTCATCCTCTAAAGATAATCTGTGGGGATCCTTTGGAGGAGAAAAACCCATATCTACAATTCACTCTAAATTTGGGTCCATGACCCTAAAGAGATTAAGCATGCGAATTACCCAAACATCAAAGTTTGTGCCATCGAAACTAAGAGTGTCAGAGAATCCTAATCCCCTAGTTGACATCTTTACTCTCTAGGCGGTAAAGCCTAAAAAAGAGAGACGAGGCTCTGATACCAATTGAAAGATCGTGGATGTCGCCTAGAGGGGGGTGAATAGGCGCTTTTAAAATAATTACGGTTTAGGCTTGAACAAATGCGGAATAAACCTAGCGGTTAATTTGTCAAGCACAAAACCTACGACAACTAGGCTCACCTATGTGCACCAAAAACTTATGCTAAGCAAGATAAACTACTAGGTGATAGCAAGATATATGACAAGAAACAAAATGGCTATCACAAGGTAAAGTGCATAAGTAAAGAGCTCGGGTAAGAGATAACCGAGGCACGCGGAGACGACGATGTATCCCGAAGTTCACACCCTTGTGGATGCTAATCTCCGTTTGGAGCGGTGTGGAGGCACAATGCTCCCCAAGAAGCCACTAGGGCCACTGTAATCACCTCACGCCCTCGCACAATGCAAGATGCCGTGATTCCACTAAGGGACCCTTGAGGGCGGTCACCGAACCCGTACAAATGACAACCCTTGGGGGCGGTCACCGAACCCGTACACTTTGGCAACCCTTGGGGGCGGTCACCAGTACCCGTCAAATTGCTCGGGGCGATCTCCACAACCTAATTGGAGACCCCGACTGAGGGAGTCCTGGATTAGGGGGTGTTCGGGTAGCCGGACTATACCTTCAGCCGGACTCCAGGACTATGAAGATACAAGATTGAAGACTTCGTCCCGTGTCCGGATGGGACTTTCCTTGGCGTGGAAGGCAAGCTTGGCGATGCGGATAGTCAAGATCTCCTACCATTGTAACCGACTTTGTGTAACCCTAACCCTCTCCAGTGTCTATATAAACCGGAGCGTTTTAGTCCGTAGGACGACTTCATCATACAACAATCATACCATAGGCTAGCTTCTAGGGTTTAGCCTCCTTGATCTCGTGGTAGATCTACTCTTGTACTACCCATATCATCAATATTAATCGAGCAGGACATAGGGTTTTACCTCCATCAAGAGGGCCCGAACCTGGGTAAAACATTGTGTCCCTTGTCTCCTGTTACCATCCGCCTAGACGCACAGTTCGGGACCCCCTACCCGAGATCCGCCGGTTTTGACACCGACATTGGTGCTTTCATTGAGAGTTCCTCTGTGTCGTCGCTTTCAGGCCTGATGGCTCCTTCGATCATCAACAACGATGCAGTCCAGGGTGAGACTTTTCTCCCCGGACAGATCTTCGTCTTCGGCGGCTTCGCACTGCGGGCCAATTCGCTTGGCCACCTTGAGCAGATCGAAAGCTACGCCCCTGGCCATCAGGTCAGGTTTGGAAGCCTAAACTACACGGCTGACATCCGCGGGGACTTGATCTTCGACGGATTCGAGCCACAGCCAAGCGCGCCGCACTGTCTCGACGGGCATGATATAGCTCTGCCGCTGAATAGCGCCTTGGAGGCCGCACACGCATCGGTTCTGACCATTGATTCGGAGCCTACTGCGCCGATCGAGGATCAGGGGTTGGACGCTGCCTCAGGGGCTGCGATCTCAGAGGCGATCGAGCCGAACTCCAGTCCCGCACTCCGCATGGCCCGTGATTCCGAGGAGCCGGATTCCTCTCCGAACTCCGAGCCCCCCGCACCCCTGCCGATCGAATCCGATTGGGCACCGATAATGGAGTTCACCGCCGTGGACATCTTTCAGCACTCGCCCTTCGGCGACATCCTGGATTCCCTAAAGTCTCTCTCTTTATCAGGAGAGCCCTGGCCGGACTACGGTCAACAAGGTTGGGATACAGACGATGAAGAAATTCAAAACCCACCCACCACCCACTTCGTAGCCACTGTCGACGACTTAACCGACATGCTTGACTTCGACTCCGAAGACATCGACGGCATGGACGACGATGCAGGAGACGAACAAGAACCAGCACCTGTAGGGCGCTGGAAGGCCACCTCGTCATATGACATATATATGGTGGACACTCCAAAGAATGGAGATGGCGATGAAACAGCGGGGGACGATACCTCTAAGAAATAGCCCAAGCGCCGGCGTCAGCGGCGCCGCTCTAAATCCCGCCAAAGCAAAAACGGTGATTCCGACACGGGAGATAATACTACTTCGGATAGCGCCGAAGGACACCCCCTCCAGCAAGATTCAGCACAGGAGGACAGAGAAGCCAGCCCTCACGAGAGGGCGGCGGACCAAGAGGTTGAGGACGATAATTATACGCCTCCCTCCGAAGACGAGGCAAGCCTCGACGACGACGAGTTCGTCGTGCCAGAGGATCTCGCCGAACAAGAGCGTTTTAAACGCAGGCTTATGGCCACGGCAAGCAGCCTCAAGAAAAAGCAGCAACAGCTTAGAGCTGATCAAGATTTCCTAGCTGACAGATGGACTGAAGTCCTTGCGGCCAAAGAGTATGAACTCGAACGCCCCTCCAAGAGTTACCCAAAGCGCAGGCTGCTACCCCGACTAGAGGAGGAAGCACCTACATCACCAACGCATGACATGGCCGACCGGCCACCTCGTGGCCGCGACAGAGAGGCCTCTCGGCCTTCCACTCAAGCCATGCCCCGGCGCCGCGTCAAGCATACTAAGGCACGGGAAAATGCGCCCGACCTGCGCGACATACTAGAGGACAAGGCAAGGCAAACAAGATCAATCTACGAATCGCGCAGGCGCCCCACGGCATGCGACGGTGATCGTCACTCCGGATGCAATGAATCTGGCCGGGCCGAACTCAACAGACAAAGCTCCTTCGAGCTGCGCCATAATATAGCCCAATACAGAGGCGCCGCACACCCACTATGCTTCACAGATGAAGTAATGGATCATAAAATCCCTGAGGGCTTCAAACCCGTAAACATCGAATCATACGATGGCACAACAGATCCTGCGGTATGGATCGAGGATTATCTCCTTCATATCCACATGGCCCGCGGCGATGATCTACACGCCATCAAATACCTCCCACTCAAACTTAAGGGACCGGCCCGGCATTGGCTTAACAGCCTGCCAACAGACTCAATCGGTTCTTGGGAGGACCTAGAAGCCGCATTCCTTGACAACTTCCAGGGCACTTATGTGCGACCACCGGACGCCGATGACCTAAGCCACATAATTCAGCAGCCAGAGGAATCGGCCAGGCAATTCTAGACACGGTTCCTAACAAAGAAAAACCAGATAGTCGACTGTCTAGACGCAGAGGCCTTAGCGGCCTTCAAACACAATATCCGTGACGAGTGGCTGGCCCGGCACCTCGGACAGGAAAAGCCGAAATCTATGGCAGCCCTCACGACACTCATGACCCGCTTTTGCGCGGGAGAAGACAGCTGGTTAGCTCGCAGCAACAACTTAACCAAGAACCTTGGTAATTCGAATACCAAGGACAAAAGTGACAAGTCGCGTCGGAACAAACAAAAGGGCCGCGTTAACTGCGACAACAACGAGGATACGACAGTTAATGCCGGATTCCGAGGCTACAAATCCGGTCAACGGAAAAAGCCATTCAAAAGAAATACTCAGGGACCGTCCAGTTTGGACCAAATACTCGACCGCTTGTGCCAGATACATGGCACCCACGAAAAGCCAGCCAATCACACCAACAGGGATTGTTGGGTGTTCAAGCAGGCAGGCAAGTTAAGAGCCGAAAACAAAGGCAAGGGGCTGTATAGCGACAACGAGGAGGAGCCCAGGCCGCCGAACAACAGTGGACAGAAGGGATTTCCCCCGCAAGTGCGGACGGTGAACATGATATACGCAACCCACATCCCCAAGAGGGAGCGGAAGCGTGCGTTACGGGACATATATGCGATAGAGCTAGTCGCCCCAAAGTTCAACCCATGGTCCTCCTGCCCGATCACCTTTGATCGAAGGGACCACCCCACTAGCATCCATCACAGCGGCTTCGCCGCATTGGTTCTAGACCCAATCATTGACGGATTTCATCTCACAAGAGTCCTCATGGACGGCGGCAGCAACCTGAACCTGCTTTACCAGGATACAGTGCGAAAAATGGGCATAGATCCCTCGAGGATCAAGCCCACCAAAATGACCTTTAAAGGCGTCATACCAGGTGTAGAAGCCAACTATACAGGCTCAGTCACACTGGAAGTGGTCTTTGGATCTCTGGATAACTTCCGAAGCGAGGAGTTAATCTTCGACATAGTCCCGTTCCGCAGTGGCTATCATGCACTGCTCGGGCGAACCGCATTCGCAAAATTCAATGCGGTACCGCACTATGCATACCTCAAGCTCAAGATTCCAGGACCTAGAGGAGTAATCACGGTCAATGGGAACACCGAATGCTCCCTCCGAACGGAGGAGCACACGGCAACACTCACAGCAGAAGTACAAAGCAGCCTCTCTAGGCAGTTCTCCAGTTCGGCCTTCAAAAAGCCGGACATTGTCAAGCGCGCCCGGAGTACCCTACAACAAGACCTCCTGGCACGTTCTGAGCTAGCGTAGCAATGCGGCCCCAACCCTCGCCCTCATGATATAGCAAACCAGTGCTTCGCGTACATAACTACGCTCTTGAAATACCATGGGCACAGGAGAAGGGGCACTATCACGGCACGCCCGAAAAACGGCTTAAACCACACCAGGGGCTGCCGGATTCCTTTTTTTTCTCTTACTCTCAGGACTCCATACTTCGGACGACCCGTTCGGCAATTCAACTGCCGCACAAACGATGCAAGATCCAGGAAAGCAGACAAGCCACGCCGCATTATGGAACTCCGAGTGGTCTATATTACGAGCGATATACCTGTTTTTTAATACAATTCCGCGGCCTGCTCCTGGCCAGGACATGTTAAATAGTCCAATTTCTTTTGCTTATCGCACTATTTGTATCGTTCCGCTTCCATAGCAGCCTTTCTATAAACAATGCATAGCTTTTTGTCTATTTTTTGCATTATCCTCTTTTTATATATATGTTTATTAATAACATGTTGCATCCGTACACTGTGGTACAGCAAAAATACGCCAGGGCTTCAATACCCATCAATATGGCGTGAGAAGTCCATACACTTTCACACGTGCGGCACCCCGAACTTATAGCACTATATGCATCGGCTCTGAATCATGATTTGGGTCAATAGTTGGGTTTGCCCGGCTCCTATGTTTTGGTGCCTTACGTTCCACTATATCGGCTAAGGTAGCACTAGGAGAACTATTGCGATTGTGCCCCAGTTGAGCTGGGCTGAGCACCTCAGTAGAGAAAGCTAAAACTGACTGTCATGATGAGGCGAGAGACCGGTCGCTGTTCGAGGGGTTTTTCGAGTCCTTAAAGACTTATGCCGCTTCGAGCGAGGAACCGGCTTTGTCCGGCCAAGGCGTGGATAGCGCCCCGAACTCGGTCTTCTGAATACTAGGGGCTTCGCCGAAATTTAAAATTATAGAGTTCTATGGCTAAGTGAGAGTGTTCAAGCATTATAGTCCGATTGCCTTGTTCGTTGTGCTGAGCGCCTCCCTCGACGGACCCAATCATGGGAAAAAGAGCGCTCAGGTTTATCCCGAACACCCCAGCACTAGTGGCATGGGGGCAGAAGCCGACGACTGGCCATCTCTCAATTTTTTGATAAAAGGCCGCACAGAAAGTAATATTTTAAATTCAACAAGCATTGCTTAGCGCATATGAACAAGTTTTCAGCGCACAGGATAACACGAGCGAGTTCATTCAAAAATTACATCCTTGGTACATTCATCCGCCATAAGGCAGGCACCAGCCAGAACATCCTTGTAATAGTTCTCGGGCTTGTGATGCTCCTTCCCCGGCGGCGGCCCATCCCTCACAAGCTTCTCACTGTCCAGCTTACCCCAGTGCACCTTTGCACGGGCAAGGGCCCTACGGGCACCTTCGATGCAGACGGAGCGCTTGATGACCTCGAGCCTTGGACAAGCCTCCACCAGCCGCCGCACCAGTCTGAAGTAGCTCCCAGGCAGGGCCTCTCCAGGCCACAGCCGAACTATGAAGCCCTTCAGGGCCTGTTCGGCCGCCTTGTGGAGCTCGACCAGCTGCTTCAGCTGGTTGCTCAAAGGCACAGGGTGTCCGGCCTCAGCGTACTGAGACCAGAACACCTTCTCCGTCGAGCTGCCTTTCTTGGCTCGGTAGAATGCGGCGGCATCGGATACGCTGCGGGGAAGATCTGCGAATGCCCCTGGAGAGCTCCGGATTCGGGTAAGTAACAAGTAGTTTACTTTTATATGTCTGCTTTGCATAGAGAATGCCTTACCCGCCGCTATCTTTTTCACCGCATCCAATTCTTGGAGGGCCTTCTGGGCTTCGGCCTTGGCAGATTTGGCAGTTTTATGGGCCGCAGCAAGCTCGGACGCTCGCGTCTTCGAGTCGAGCTCCAAACTCTCATGTTTTTTCATGAGAGCCTGAAGCTCTTGCTGCACCTCGCCGACCCGCGCCTCAAATTTCTCCCGCTCGGTGCACTCCGTGGCCGCTTTTTTCTCGGCCTCGGACAGCGCCTGCTTGAGGGTCGCCACCTCAGTTGTGGCCCCTACAAATAAGAAGTATACTCCTATCATTTTTTGCAATTGCGTCTTCTTATAGGCATTTTTTCTATAAGGTATCTCTTACCTTCCTTCTCCTCGAGCTGCCATTTGGCAAGGACGAGCTCTTGCTCGGTCCGCTCGAGGCCCTGCTTCAGGGCACCCACCTCCGCAGTCAGTGCGGCGGTGGCCAGTAGTGAAGCCTGCATACGTATATTGACTCCTTTTTAGTTAGACTCCTGCGATATTTAATAGATCCTCTATTCGGCTTTTCTTTACGAACGCCAAACAGAGCATCAGGGGCTACTGTCTATGCGGTAATATTTTTACATATTTCTTACTTACCTCGAAGCCTGTTAGAAGGCTAGCACAAGCTTCAGTCAGTCCGCTTTTGGCGGACCGAACCTTTTGGACCACCATACTCATGATGGTACGGTGCTCCTCGTCAATGGAGGCGCCCTTAAGCACCTCCAGCAGATTGTTCGGCGCCTCCGGTTGGACGGAGGACGCCAACTCAATAGGCTTGCTCCTCTTGGCAGGAGTTCGCCTGCCACGGTCCGGAACCGTTGATGATTCCGGCGCGGTGTCCGGCTTAAAGCCGGACTTGGAGCCCTGGGGGGTCTTGTCCCCTTCACTCCTAGAGTCCGGGAGGTCGCCTCGCGGCTCCTCCTGGACCACCTCCTCTTGCCCCGGAGCTTGTCGCGACGCCACTTCGGCGTCATCCGCGGCACAGGGGGAGGCAGCGGGCGGAACTGAATTCACGTCCGATGAATCCAGGGAGCCGCTCGACGACTCGTCGAGCCCGTCCTTGGGCGGGCTGCATGATTATATTCGACATTAGGGAAAGCTGTGCAACAAAAGGAATATCATGAGTTACTCTGGTATCCGAACACTTACGATTTCACCGGACGCTTGGCCCTATCCGGCCACTCCTCTTTGTCCTCGTCGGCGTCGGGGGCGTAGTCCGGCGGAGGGGTTTTCCTCTTCTTGGACCCTTCGGCCTCCCCTACTGGGGTGGCCTTCCTCTTCTTTCCTCCCCCCGCTGGAGGGGGAGAGGTTTCTTATTCCTCCTCCTCATCTTCACGGGAGGAGTGCGTCTCGGACTCGTCGGACGACGAGTCCGACACCACCATATGCCGGGAACTCTTTCGAGTCCCGTTGGCCTTCTTCTTCTTGGCCTTCTTCTCCGGCGCCACATAAGGTGCCGGAACCAGCAGCTTCACTAGGAGAGTAGGGGCTGGGTCTTCGGGCAAGGGAGCCGGACAGTTAATCAGTCCGGAATTCGCCTGCCAATCCTGTCAAAGGTAAGGGAGTTTAGATCCCGCATAGAGTCAAACTATGAAAAAAAACTTAACATCCTGTAAAAGATGAAAATATCTCACCTCGCCAGCAGGACGCTGCGAGCTGAATCCGCGGTCTTCGGAGGTGGATGTGGGAGCCTCGACGCCTTTGGTTAGCCCCTTCCAGACATCTTCGTACGTCGTGTCGAAGAGCCTGCTCAGAGTTCGGTGCTGCGCCGGGTTGAACTCCCACAAATTGAAGTCCCGTTCTTGACACGGAAGGATCCAGCGGACGAGCATGACCTGGACTACGTTGACAAGCATGAGCTGCTTGTTCACCAGGTATTGGATGCATTTTTGCAGTCCGGTCACCTCTTCTTCGTCGCCCACGACAAGCCCGTCTCCTTCCAGGACGTGAGCTGCGTAGGGGGTCCGGATCGGAATTCAGGGGCTGTGATCCACTTCGGATCGCGTGGCTCGGTGATGTAAAACCACCCTGACTGCCACCCCTTCAAGGTCTCCACAAAGGAGCCCTCGAGCCATAGGGCATTGGCTATTTTGCCCGCCATGGCACCTCCGCACTCCGCCTGGTGGACGCACACCACCTTTGGCTTGACGTTGAAGGTCTTGAGCCGGAGGCCGAAATGGGGGTGGATGCAGAGGAAGGCCTCGCACACGACGATAAACGCTGAGATATTGAGGATGAAGTTCGGGGCCAGATCGTGGAAATCCAGGCCATAGTAGAACATGAGTCCGCGGACAAATGGGTGGAGAGGAAAACCCAGTCCGCGGAGGAAGTGGGGAAGAAATACTACCCTCTCATGGGGCCTTGGGGTGGGGAGAAGCTGCCCCTCCTCGGGAAGCCGGTGCGCGATGTCTTTGGACAAGTATCCGGCCTTCCTTAGCTTTTTGACATGGCCCTCCGTGACGGAGGAGACTATCCACTTGCCTCCCGCTCCGGACATTGTTGGAGAAGGTTGAGGTAGGAAGTGCGGGCTTGGGCGCTGGAGCTCGGGTGCGCAGAAGATGGATAGGCAAAGGAGGAAGAAGGCATAGGTAAAAAGGTGGATCCTTATCCCCTTATATGGGCGGACGCGACTATGCGTCCCCGCCAGCCTAGTAAAACTCGCTTGCCTCCCAAGCGCCGTGATAAGTGGCGCGGTTGTGTTACCCACGTTCGTATTGATGAGAATCCCGTAAATGGGGGACACGATCTCTGCTTTAACAAGACGTGCCAAGGAAACCGCCTCGCAAAACACGCTGAGGTGGAGAAGTGAAAACGATTTGAATAAAGGCTTGGCCGTAGTGTGATGTCACGCTGCGGAATACGTCAGCAGATTAGATTTGTGTTAATATTATTCTCTCTGTGGCAATACGTGGAAACTTATTTTGCAGAGCCAGACACTATTCTTGGTGTTTACAAACTTTTATGAAGAATTTGGAGGAGGAACCCGCCTTGCAATGCCGAAGACAATCTGCGCGCCGGACTCGTCGTCATTGAAGCCTGGTTCAGGGGCTACTGAGGGAGTCCTAGATTAGGGGGTGTTTGGGTAGCCGGACTATACCTTCAGCCGGACTCCAGGACTATGAAGATACAAGATTGAAGACTTCGTCCCGTGTTCGGATGGGACTTTCCTTGGCGTGGAAGGCAAGCTTGGCGATGCGGATATTCAAGATCTCCTACCATTGTAACCGACTTTGTGTAACCCTAACCCTCTCCGGTGTCTATATAAACCGGAGGGTTTTAGTCCGTAGGACGACTTCATCATACAACAATCATACCATAGGCTAGCTTCTAGGGTTTAGCCTCCTTGATCTCGTGGTAGATCTACTCTTGTACTACCCATATCATCAATATTAATCGAGCAGGACGTAGGGTTTTACCTCCATCAAGAGGGCCCGAACCTGGGTAAAACATTGTGTCCCTTGTCTCCTGTTACCATCCGCCTAGACGCACAGTTCGGGACCCCCTACCCGAGATCCGCCGGTTTTGACACCGACACCGACGCTTTCCCGGAGCTTTACACCACAATGATTGAGCTCCGAACACCACCAACCGTCTAGGGCGCCAAGGCACCCAAGAGGAACAAGCTCTAGGGTGCCCAAACACCCAAGAGTAATAAGCTTCTCAAACTTCACTTCCACGTATCACCATGGAGAACTCAAACTGATGCACCAAATGCAATGTCAAGGGCACACAGAGTGCCGAAGTCCTTCTCTCCCAATCCCACCAAAGCAACTAATGCTAGGGAAGAAAATGAGAGGAAGAACGAAAGAAGAACACGAAGAACTCCAAGATCTAGATCCAAGGGGTTCCCCTCACTTAGAGGAGAAAGTGATTGGTGGAAACGTGGATCTAGATCTCCTCTCTCTTTTCCCTCAAGAACTAGCAAGAATCATCGGAGGGATTGAGAGTTAGCAAGCTCGAAGAAGGTCAACAATGGGGGAAGAACACGAGCTAAAAGGATGAGGTTCAATGGGGAAGAAGACCCCCTTTTATAGGTGGGGAAAATCCAACCATTATTCTCACAGCCTGCACAGAGCGGTACTACCGCTAGGGCGGTAGTACCCCTTTGAAAAACAACAGCGAGGAGGCAAAAGGCCAGTAGAACCGCCGGAGTGGTACTACCGCTCGTCCTCACGGTACTACCGCTAGGGATCGCGGTACTACCGCAAAGGGTAGCGGTACTAAAAAAATACATCTGGGCCTACCACCACAGGACTTGGGACGAGTTTTTGGTCCGGAGCGGTACTACCGCCGTAGGAGCCGCGGTAGTACCGCTCTGGAGCGGTAGTAAAAAATTACACCTGCTCCAATTCGCGGTAGTACCGCTGCAGCCTTTTCAGAACACCAAAACTGCCACAACTTTTGCAAACAGACTCCGAATTCGATGAAACCAAGTTTGTTGGAAAGCTAGCAACAAGGTCTAACACAATCTTGAAAGAAATATCAATAAGAAGCAAATTAGAAAAATCCCATAAGAAAATGGTGAGAACCCTTCCTCGGATAAGAGTGGTAAAACCTCCAACACCGAAAACATCATAGAAGACGCATGCGAACTCCGTTTTCGATGAACTCAAGCTTGTCATCAAGATGACCATAAGATGTAAGACTCACAAAGAGAACCAAACAAGAACCCAGAAACATGATGTAAGGATGCAATGGTTTGAGCTCTCTACTAATGATACGATCAAGCCACCAACTTGAGAGCCCCCCTTGATAGTACGGCAAACGATCCTATAACCCGGTCTCCCAACTACCACCACGAGACCGGTAAAATAGAAAGCCTATCAAGGGCAAACCTTTGCCTTGCACATGGTCCACTTGAGCTAGATGATGACGATCTTGACTCCCTCAAGCTGGACCACCTTTCTTGATTGCGTTGGATCGATGATGACTAGATGATTGCTCCCCCATACTCCACTATGGGTGAGCCACTCTTCGGCACATCTTCACAAGTCCATTGACACCACAATGGATGGCAAGCTTCAAGAACTTGATCTCTTCATGGTGCTCCACCTGAACTTGCACACAGCAATCTTGATGACGATCACCACTTGATGTCATCCTTTCCATGGGTTGTATGATATCTTCCTCTTGACGCAAGCCCATGGACACGTACCTAACCCCACATAGAACTCTCACATAGACCATGGGTTAGTACACAAAGTGAAATGGACAATGCTTACCATACCATGGGATCACTTGATCCCTCTCGGTACATCTTTTACGCTTTGTGAGTTGATCAACTTGATTCACTCTTGACATAGTCTTGATCAACCTTGAATATTTCCAACTCTCTTCGTTTGGATGATGTCATGAAGGTAAACATGAATGATCACACAATCTTCTTCTTCAAGACATGCTTGCAATAAGCTCAACACTCACATGACCAATCTATGGATAATTCCTTAATAGTACCTTGGTCCACACATAAACTCCTTGAAACCAACACATGGACTTCAAGAAATGTCTATGGATAAATCCTTCAAATATAACTCAATGCAACCATTAGTCCATAGAGAATGTCATTAATTACCAAAACCACACATGGGGGCACCGCATGTCCTTTCACACATAATGCTAACTCCTTGGTCGGAATCAAATCTATCGCAGCGAAGAACTACATCTTTTTCTGGCAAATATTTCTTTGGAACATAGCGATATTTCTCTCAACTCGCATAGGATTTGGGTTTAGCATGAGAGAACTGTAAGCTTCGAACACTATACCCCTCTTATTAGTACGGTGGTCATATGACTCAAGAAAGAGAAAGAAGAAGAACGAAACAAATGCTATGTCTTTGCCTCGTCTTCAAACTTCTCGGATGTAGTCAATTTCTTCGGCAGTCATCGAACCAATTGCTTTACGTCAATAATTTTGGGGGGTCACTTTCGACTAACATAATCTTCCGTGATAATCCTTGCAGCCTCGCAGGAGATTATCTTCCGAGTTTGTTCCAAACTCCACAAGACTTCAAGGACTTGTCACTCTGTGTGCACTAGCAAACACATTACTCCCACACTATTTATGACAATAATCCCCAAAATACAAGACGACAAATCATTGCACCAACATTAACCCACATTGGACATGGCGGCGGTCTTGACAGAGAATTATTACTGACATTGAGCCACTTGGGGTGCACATTCAACGTCAACCAATAATGCATGAATATGTAATGCTTCTTATCCACAATTAAGAACAATGTGACTATAAGAGCGAGCTATAAAGAAAAGGCATGCTAAATACTTGCATATTCGGCCAAGCGACCAACACATGGAGCATATTGATACGTCTCCAACGTATCTATAATTTTTGATTGCTCCATGCTATATTATCTACTGTTTTGGGAAATATTGGTCTTTATTTTCCACTTTTATACTATTTTTGGGACTAACCTATTAACCGGAGGGCCAGCCCAGATTTGTTGTTTTATGCCTATTTCAGTGTTTCGAAGAAAAGGAATATCAAACGAAGTCGAAACGGAACGAAATCAACTAGAGAAGTTATTTTTGGAAGGAAAGCAACCTAGGGAACTTGGAGTGCACGTCAGGGGAGACACGGGCTGCCCACGAGGGTGGGGGGCGCGCCCACTGTCGTGGTTCTAAGTCTGACAGTAGTGTAGGGGGTAAGTATGGAGAGGCAAGATCTTAGCTATGGAGAAGTTGTAAGAACGCAGGGTTTACGAGTTCATGCCCTTCTCGGAGGAAGTAATAGCCCTACGTCTCGGAGCCCGGAGGCGGTCGACTAGATTATGTGTGTATGAATTATAGGGGTGCGAACCCTTGTCTCGGAGGAGGGGGTGGCTTATATAGAGTGCGCCAGGACCCCAGCCAGCCCATGTTACAAAGGGTTCAATGTACATTAAGGCAGGGCGTTACTGGTAACGCTAGTAATAAAGTGTTATGATGACCATAAAAGCTACTTAATAACCGACCGTTGTCATGCGGAGTGCCTTTAAGTCTCCTGACTGTCGAGTGGCTTGGTCTTGGTCGAGTGGTTGCTTCTTGGTCGAGTATCTTCGAGTCTGTCGAGTGGAACACCTCTAAGTCGACTGAAAGATGTTTTCTTCTGGAGATGTCCTTGGGTAGGTCAGTTTGGACAGGCCCATGCCCCTACCCTAGGTACATAGCTTCATCATTAGCCCCCGAATGGATCGAGGTTTGAGTGGAAAAGGGATTGAGCACTTCTCTGACTCATTTTTCATGCCGTGAGCATTTCTTGTTTCGGATCAATGAACCTGAGCGATGACAGCGACTTCCTTTCCAGTCGCCTTGATCCATTCTTAGGGTTTTGTCGAGTGAGTTTCTTTAGTTGAAAGGCTCCGAGTGACGGTGCGGAGGAGATCTTTGGTCTGACAAGTTGTTCCGCTGCCCGCAGATTTTGTGGGATCCGAATTTTGGGAAGCGCGCGGGACGGGGGAGGCCGCAGTAATCGGATGGGATAGAGCGGAGCCGCCTCGATCCCCGCACCACCTTTTTTGCCACGTATCGCGCGCGCGATCGTTACGGGATTTGACAGAACCGCCCGGGCCTACCAGTCAGCCACTCGGAAGCGGCCTCATATAAGGCGTTAGACCGGGGTTCCCCGAACAATGCGTCCCCATTATCTCTTCTCCTCTTCACGCTCCTCCGCTGCGCCCGCTCTCGCCCTCGCGCCACCGTTCTGCACGCGTCTCGCCGACGACAATGGGGAAGGAGAAGACAGCGGCTCTGGAGCGGGCGAAGATAGCGACGGCGAAGTCAAAGGGGAAGGCGACCAGCCGGGGCGGATCCTCCTCGCGAATCGGCCAGCTGCTGGATTCAGGGCGACTGGATCCACTCGAAGCTCACCCAGGACGACCTCGATGACCTGGCCGGGGGAGGGTTGATCCCCTATGACTCGGCGCAGCTTCCGGGGAAGGAATCCGAGCCGCAACCCCAGGAGGGTGAGCGCGTTCTTCTTGCTACCCACGTCGACCATGGATTTTCCTTGCCTCCCCACCCTTTCTTTTGAGGATTTCTGAATTTCTTTGGGGCACAACTCCACCATTTTACTCCCAACACAATCATTTATCTCGCCGCTTTCATTTCTTTGTGTGAGAATTTCCTGGGTTGCCGGCCTCACTGGGGTCTTTTCAAGCATATTTTCACCTGTCGCTCCCAGACAGTGAAAAAGGCTAATCCGAGTGACGAGAGGACTCAAGTGATCTAGATGTGTGGGGGTCTTGGTATCCAGATGAGAGGAAAAAGCTCCTTTCCGACCATGATTCTTCCCGACTCAATTCGCGGATGGCAGTCGACCTGGTTTTACTGTAAAGACCAGTCGACGCCAGGGCATTCGAATGGACTCCCTCCCTTTACCATGGACCGAGTAAGGAAACCATGTCCTTTGAAGGTTCTCCCGAAGGAGAAGGCGCAGGTGAGGGTGCTGGTCGAGCGAGTGGTCCAGCTTATCCGTGACGGGGTCACCGGTATGGATCTCTTGGAGGTATTCCTTCAGCGGCGCATCCAGCCTCTTCAAGCCCGAGACCACCCGATGTGGATGTATTCGGGTCTTGAAGACTCCACTCGGATCCTCCCGGAGGAGGTCGACGATGACACACTAGAGAAGTGGCTGTCGGGCCTGACTGGAAACAAGGACAACCCCAGGGGAGCCAGGACAGTTCCTCCATTCGACCAGTCCCATGTACCATAGAAGGTTTGATTCTGGGCTTTTGCTTGTAATCTGAATTGACTCGTGCAGCTGCCTATACTGCGTCGACTGACTTTGTTCTCTCTCTGCTTTCTTTCAGGCCATTATTGAAATGTATTCAATGCCCAACGGGGAGCAAGAGCATGCTCTGGAAGGTGAGGCGAGCGGCGGCGACAGTGGCTAGTGGACTTCCAACGGTGAAGGGGACGGAGAGAGCGACGACTCAAGCGACAAAGAAGAAGTCGAGTCGCCTCCTCGCAGGGAGAGGCGATCCAAGCTTGCCCAAGAACAACCGAGCGCCCGTGAAAAGGCAACGGCTCAGGCCGGTCAGTCTTCGAAGCGTCCTCGGATCTCTTCACCAACCCCGACCGAGAAAGCACCAAAGCATCCCAAAGTTGCCGAGCCGCAGGCTCAGAAGGCGTTGCCGAAGATCAAGATTGACATCCCTGTCGCCTCCGCGTGAGTGTCTCCCTTTGTATTCACTCGACGCTCTGCGCTGTTTGTTTTTCTTGTTTTAACCGGACGAACTTTGGAACTATCAGCGCTACCACTTCAGGGACCTCAGCTTATAGGGACGATGATGAGGTGATGGAGGATGCGGTCACTTCTAATCCAGGTATGATTTCCGCCATACTGTCTTTGTTTGGTCGATTCAACTACAATGTGCATCATTGGGTGATGTGGTTTTGGCAATTGAACTTTGCATAGCTCCCAACATTATTGACCTTCCTGATGATGATGAAGAGCCAGAGAGGCCTTTGACGAGGAAGAGTAGGCAGGCTCCTACAAGCGAGGCGCTACAGTCGACGCCGAGGACAGAACCAGTCGTTCACGAAACTGGCGACGCCAATCGGGGTTCTGTTACCTTTGCTGTGCCACTGTCGAGTGCCTTGCCTTCTTCGTCGACTGCTCAGGCTCCCGTTGTCCCACCTTCAGTTTTTGCGACCCATCATGTCCCAGAGGACGAAGCGAATGCTGCCAAGGAAGCCATACGTCAGGCGGGCATCATGATGGAGAAGATGAGGATGGTGCAGGACGCCAGTCAGGCCGCCTACGACGCCAGCTCGGCCCTCCAAAGCAATGTTCAGGTTAATTGGTCACTGCTTATTCTGTTAGGATATGCTATCTGAAGACTCTTTCCAAAAAATCTTTGCATATGTACACCCATTGGGTGCGTCGATTGAAATTTTTGAACCGGTGGGGGCACGCTGAGTGCACCCACTGGGTGTAGTCCCCGAGACTACTGTGGACTGCTGGCAGTCGACTGTAGTCGTTGTATTTTTTCGAATGTATAAACCAAACTGGTAGTTTGTCTCTTCCACTCGGTCTGGTTGAGTGGGATCAGAACCGGTGGGGGCACGCAAAGTGCACCCACTGGGTGTAGTCCCCGAGACTACGATGGACTGCTGGCAGTCGACTGTAGTCTGAGTTCTACTTTCTCTCTTTCTGCCTTCTTTTTTTTACTTCCTGGACTCGACTTCAGTGGACCGGTCGAGTGGGATCAGAACCGGTGGGGGCACGCAAAGTGCACCCACTGGGTGTAGTCCCCGAGACTATGGTGGACTACGGGCAGTCGACCGTAGTCTTAGTATTTATTGTCTTTGTTGTTTTTCGCTGTAAAATAACTTCTCCTCTTTGATTGCAGAAATCTTGTGATCTTGGAGCTCGCTTTGCTGATTTGGAGAAACAGCAGATCCAACTGAACCTTGACTTGGAGCTGGCCAAGACTGAGCTGCAAAAGGCTAAGGATGGCGCCAATGGTAAGACGAGTTCATCGACTGGTTTGTCTTGGGCTTGAGTACCCTTCTGCTCTTTCTGAATCAAGCACCATTTCTTTGCAGAAAAGCTGAGAGAAGCTCTGGAGAAGAAGGACCAAGATTTGGCTACTGCTCGAAAGGAAGCTGACGACAGAAACGCTCTAGCTGAACATAAATTGGCTTCGGTCAGCCAGTTGGCAGAAGAGAATACCATGCTGAAATCTGCTCTGAACGATGCCAACAAGGAGTGCTCGCGCTGGAAGAAGGGGAATCTCATCTTGGGCGAGAAGATGGAAAGCATTGCTCGCAGGAGGGACGATCTGGAGAGCTATCTGAGGAGCTTTGCCAAGAAGTTGTTCATCAAGCTTGAAGGTGCTCATTTTGTTCCGACTGATTTTTTTTGTGTCGACTCAGTGTACGAAAATTGACTTATCCTTGGATCGTGAATGCAGAGTTTTGCCAGAACTTTGAAGAGGAGACCGGGCGGATCGAACCAGGTTTGGATCCAATCAATTCTCCCGTGAAAGATGAAACTGCCATGAATCTGCTCCGACTGGAATCTCGCATCGACGGTGTCGTGGACTACTTGGCTCGACTGAAGGTCGCCATGTCACGGATCGACCCGGCACTTTGGCCAGAGGCCACGCTCAAAAACGATCTTGAGTCCCTGATGACTCGACTTAATGGAATCCCTGACCGAGTGCAGGAGTGGAAGAAGTCTTCTGCTCGGTGTGGCGCTGATGTGGCTCTGTCTTTGATTCGTGTCCACTGCAAGGAGGTGCGACAAGATAAGCTGGCGCAATCAAGGTCGCCAACACCCAGAAGCATGACTTCCGAACTTCTATGGAGACTTTCATCGCTGCCGCCACTCGGATTGCCGATGGCGTCGACCTGGACGAGTTCGTCGAGCCTGCCAGCCCTCCTCCTGCGGAGTGAACAAACTTTTATGCCCCACGTTAAATTTGCCTCGGAATGCCGAGTGGTTTTTGTAACCGTTAAACTCTTTCGGGCTGAATGCCTGAGCACTTTGATCTGTGGTCCGGACCCTTTAGGATTTATCTGAACTCGGTTTATCGTTGAATATCTTTATAAATCCCCCGTCGAGTGGAAATAGTTCTTCATTCGAGACAACTTTTTTGTACTTGTGGCGCAGCTCTGAAGGAGAAGGTAGCAGTCGACCTGCACCTCGTTACTGCAGAGCAGGATGGAGTGCATGTTGTATTTTTGGCGAAGCTCTTAAGGAGGAGGTGGCCGTCGACCTGCAGCTTGTTACTGCAGGGCAGGATGGAGTGCACGTTGTATTTGTGGCGAAGCTCTCCAAGGAGGAGGCGGCCGTCGACCTGCAGCTTGTTACTGCAGGGCAGGATGGAGTGCACATTGTATTTGTGGCGAAGCTCTCCAAGGAGGAGGCGGCCGTCGACCTGCAGCTTGTTACTGCAGAGCGGGATGTGTTTTTGTACTTAGGCGAGTGCCTGACCGCGGCTAAGTCTTCAAGTGAGAGAACTTAGGCAAGTACCGGACTGCAGCTAAGCCCCCGAGTGGAAGGACTGCTCTCCACTCGGTAGGATTTTTTGAAACTTAGGCGAGTGCCTGACTGCAGCTAAGTCCTCAAGTGAAAGAACTTAGGCGAGTACTGGACTGCAGCTAAGCCCCCGAGTGGGAGGGCTGCTCTCCACTCGGTAGGATTTTTTCAAACTTAGGCGAGTGCCTAACTGCAGCTAAGTCCTCAAGTGAGAGAACTTAGGCGAGTACTGGACTACAGCTAAGACCCCTAGTGGGAGGGCTTCTCTCCACTCGGTAGGACTTTTTTCAAACTTAGGCGAGTGCCTGACTGCAGCTGAGTCCTCAAGAGAGAGAACTTAGGCGAGTACTGGACTGCAGCTAAGCCCCCGAGTGGGAGGGCTGCTCTCCACTCGGTAGGATTTTTTCAAACTTAGGCAGTGCCTGACTGCAGCTAAGTCCTCAAGTGAGAGAACTTAGGCGAGTACTGGACTGCAGCTAAGCCCCCGAGTGGGAGGGCTGCTCTCCACTCGGTAGGATTTTTTCAAACTTAGGCGAGTGCCTGACTGCAGCTAAGTCCTCAAGTGAGAGAACTTAGGCGAGTACTGGACTGCAGCTAAGCCCCCGAGTGGGAGGGCTGCTCTCCACTCGGTAGGATTTTTTCAAACTTAGGCGAGTGCCTGACTGCAGCTAAGTCCTCAAGTGAGAGAACTTAGGCGAGTACTGGACTGCAGCTAAGCCCCCGAGTGGGAGGGCTGCTCTCCACTCGGTAGGATTTTTTCAAACTTAGGCGAGTGCCTGACTGCAGCTAAGTCCTCAAGTGAGAGAACTTAGGCGAGTACTGGACTACAGCTAAGCCCCCGAGTGGGAGGGCTGCTCTCCACTCGGTAGGATTTTTTCGTACTTAGGCGAAACGGATTCGCAGCTAAGACTCTGAGTGGGAGGCTGGCTCGCCACTCGATAGGAAATCATTTTTTATAAACTTAGGGGAAGCGGATTCGCAGCTAAGCCACCCACTGGGGGATTTCTTACGTAAACAAAAATAATAATAATCACTGGGAAAATTATAATGCTCTTGTCTTTGATAAATAAACTACAGTAGTTTTTTCTTATTACATCTTATCTGAATGATAATTCAAGTGTAAAAGGGGCGGAGTAGCTCCGCATTCCAGGCTCGTGGCTCATCAATCTGGCGATCGACATTGTAGAGGTGGTATGCTCCATTGTGGAGGACTCTGGTGACTATGAAGGGGCCTTCCCAAGTAGGAGCGAGTTTGTGTGGTTTCTGCTGATCCACCCGGAGGACTAAGTCTCCTTCTTGGAAGGCTCGACTCTTCATGTTTCTGGCATGGAATCGACGCAAGTCTTGCTGATAGATAATCGATCGAATCAAGGCCATTTCTCTTTCTTCTTCCAGGAGGTTGACTGCGTCCTGTCGGGCTTGTTCTGCTTCATCTTCAGAGTAGAGTTCGACTCGGGGGGCATTGTGAAGCAGGTCACTCGGTAAGACTGCCTCAGCTCCGTAGACCAGAGAGAATGGGGTTCTTCCGGTCGATCGATTCGGGGTTGTCCTTAATCCCCAAAGGACTGATGGAAGCTCGTCGACCCATGCACCTGCTGCGTGCTTGAGATCGCGCATCAATCGGGGCTTCAGTCCTTTGAGAATTAGGCCTTTCGCCCTTTCTGCTTGCCCATTCGACTGGGGGTGAGCGACCGAATCATAGTCGACCCGAGTGCCCTGAGAGGCGCAAAAGGCCCTGAATTTGTCGGAATCGAAGTTTGACCCGTTGTCGGTGATGATGTTGTGCGAAACTCCATATCTGAATATCAACTCTCTAATGAAACTGATAGCGGTGCAAGCATCAAGATTCTTGATAGGCTTGGCTTCAATCCATTTGGTGAACTTGTCGACCGCTACCAATACATGAGTGAAGCCGCTCCTTCCTGTTCTCAGTGGTCCAACCATGTCCAGCCCCCAAACAGCGAAGGACCAAACGAGTGGAATGGTTTTTAGGGCTGACGCGGGCTTGTGCGACATATTGGAGTAATACTGACATCCTTCACATTTGTCGACTATCTCTTTTGCCATCTCATTGGCTCTTGGCCAGTAGAACCCCACTCAGTATGCTTTAGCCACAATGGTCCGAGAGGACGCATGATGACCATAGGTCCCCGAGTGGATATCATCAAGGATCATCTGACCTTCTTCTGGTGTAATACACTTCTGGCTGACCCCAGTCGCGCTTTCTCTATATAACTGTCCCTTTATGACTGTAAAGGCCTTGGATCGACGGACGATCTGTCGAGCCTCCTCTTCGTCTTCTGGGAGTTCTTTCCTTAGGATGTACGTGATGTACGGTACTGTCCAGACGGGAGTGATGACCAAGACTTCCATCATCAGGTCGACCACAGCTGGAACTTCAACTTCAGTCGGATCCGTGGCGCTTTTTGGCTGCGGGGCCCCTTCAGTGAAGGGATCCTCCTGAACTGATGGTGTGTGGATGTGTTCTAAAAACACATTGCTGGGAATGGCTTCTCTTTTGGAACCTATTTTTGCCAGATCATCAGCTGCTTGATTTTTCAGTCGGGGTATGTGATGAAGCTCTAACCCCTCGAATTTCTTCTCCAGCTTTCTCACTGCATTGCAATAACCAGTCATGGCTGGACTTCTGACGTCCCATTCCTTCATCACCTGATTAACCACCAAATCTGAGTCGCCATAGACCATGAGGCGACGGACGCCGAGTGAAATGGCCATGCGCAACCCATATAAAAGTGCTTCGTATTCTGCCTCGTTGTTAGAGGAATCAAAGTGGATTTGAAGAACATATCTGAGTTTATCTCCTCTGGGGGAGACCAACACCACTCCGGCGCCAGAACCATTCAGCATCTTGGAACCGTCGAAGAACATGGTCCAATGCTCCGAGTGAACCTGAGTCGGCAGTTGCTGTTCAATCTGCTCGGCGACGAAATCCGCGATTGCCTGGGACTTGATAGCTTTCTTTGCCTCAAACTTGATATCTAGAGGAAGGAGTTCAATCGCCCATTTTGCCACTCGACCAGTTGCGTCCCTGTTATGCAGGATCTCTGACAATGGAGCGTCGCTGACGACTGTAATGGAATGATCAGAGAAGTAGTGAGCAACTTTCTTTGTGGTCATATAAATCCCATATACAAGCTTCTGATAATGAGGATATCTTTGCTTCGATGGGGTCAAGACTTCAGAAATATAATATACTGGGCGCTGAACTTTGAAGGTTTTCCCTTCTTCTTCCCGCTCGACCGTAAGTACCGTACTGACGACTTGTCCTGTGGCTGCAATGTAAAGCAGCAAAGGCTCCTTGCTGATTGGGGCAGCAAGCACCGGCTGGGTGGAGAGCAGAGCTTTGAGCTTTGCAAACGCTGCGTCAGCTTCAGGAGTCCACTCGAACTTGTCGGACTTCTTCATCAATCGGTAAAGAGGCAATGCCTTTTCATCGAGACGAGATATGAATCGACTTAGGGCGGACAAGCAACCAGTAAGCTTTTGGACATCGTGCACTCGCACAGGACTTTTCATTCGGAGTAAAGTACCGACTTTTTCTGGATTGGCGTCGATTCCCCGTTCGGAAACGAGAAAACCGAGTAATTTTCCGCCAGGAACTCCGAATGTGCATTTTGATGGATTAATCTTGATATCATACCTTCTGAGGTTGGCAAAGGTTTCAGCAAGGTCGGTCAGCAGGTCGGAACCCTTCGGGGACTTGACCACAATATCATCCATGTAAGCCTCCACATTCCGACTGATTTGGGTGAGCAAACACTTCTGAATCATCCTCATGAACGTGGCCCCGACATTCTTGAGGCCGAATGGCATGGTAACATAACAGAAGCACCCGAATGGAGTGATGAAAGATGTTTTGATCTCGTCAGGCCCATACAGACGGATCTGATGGTACCCGGAATAGGCGTCTAAAAAAGACAGTCGCTCACATCCCGCAGTCGAGTCGACTATCTGGTCGATGCGGGGGAGAGGAAAATGATCTTTCGGGCAGGCCCGATTGATATGTTTAAAGTCAATGCACATGCGAAGTGATTTGTCCTTCTTGGGGACCATGACAACGTTGGCGAGCCACTCGGAGTGGTAGATTTCTCGGATGAACTCCACTGCTAAGAGCCGAGCCACCTCCTCACCAATGGCCTTTCTCTTCTGGACGGCGGGCCATCGGAGATGTTCCTTGACAGGTTTTACTTTTGAGTCGACTCTTAGGCGGTGCTCAGCCAGCTCCCTGGGAACACCCGGCATGTCAGAAGGTTTCCATGCGAAAATGTCCCAGTTCTCACGGAGGAACTGGATGAGCGCTTCTTCCTATTTGGAGTCGAGTGTTGTCGAGATATGAGTTGGAGCAGCGCTGGGGTCGGTCGGGTGGATGTGAGCTGTCTTCGTATCGCTAGTCGACTAAAAAGCTGATTCTGTAGCGGGCTTCTTGGCTCGCAACAAATCACTCGGGTCTGCAGTCTTCTGGTATTCCTGCAACTCCACCACTGCCATCTGAGCATCAACGATCTTCGAACCTTTCTGAAAACATTCTTCCGCTTTCTTCCGATTGCCCGTGATAGTGATCACACCTTTGGGGCCGGGCATCTTCAATTTGAGATACACATAACATGGTCGGGCTATGAAGCGTGCATAAGTCGGCCTGCCCAAAATAGCATGGTAGGCACTCTGGAAGTCTACGACTTCAAATTTCAACTTTTCTTTGCGGTAATTTTTGGAATCACCGAAAACCACATCAAGAGCAATCTGGCCGAGTGACTCAGCCTTCTTCCCAGGAATGACTCCATGGAAACTCATGTTGCTGGCACTGAGTCTGGACATCGGAATGCCCATCCCTTTCAACGTCTCAGCATACAATATGTTCAAACCACTGCCACCATCCATCAGGACTTTGGTCAGTCGAGTGCCTTCAACAACTGGGTCGACCACCAAAGCTTGCCTCCCAGGGGTGGCGATGTGCGTTGGGTGATCGGACCGGTCGAATGTTATGGCAGTCTGAGACCATTTCAGATAACTGGGTGTCGCCGGAGAGACCATATTCACCTCTCGGTTAATAACTTTCAGTCGACTTTTGCTTTCAACATCAGCAAAAATCATGAGAGTGGAATTGACCTGAGGGTATCCGTCGTCACTATCTTCCTTGTCCTCAACTTTGTCCGACTCCTTTTCCTTATCTTTGGGCTGCTTGCCCTGGAACTGCTGGATTAAGAGTCGACACTGCCGAGTGGTATGTTTCGGGTAAATGAAATTACCCTCTTCATCTTTCTTTGTGTGGACGAGACATGGTAAATCCAACACATCATTTCCGTCCTGGTCTTTAACCTTCTTGGGGTTCCAAGGCCCTTTAGGTTTCCCTTTAAACTTTCCTTGAGTTACAGCCAAGGCTTCCCCGGGAGCAGCTGGCTCGGCTTTCCGCTTCTGTTTCCGATTGGAATTTCCTCCGGTTTCTTGGGCGACTGACTTGAGCTTGCCACTCCTGAGTCGATCCTCATCTTCACCATTAGCGTACTTGGTGGCAATCTCCATCATCCGATTCAGGGACATATCTCCGGTTCGACCGAATTTCAGATTCAGTTCTCTGTACTTGACGCCTTCTTTGAAGGCACAAATTGCTTGGTGGTCGGGCACATTCTCCACCGTGTGATGTAACGTGATCCACCTCTGGATGTAATCCCTCAAAGTTTCATTCGGCTTCTGCACGCAAGACCGCAGTTCCGTCAGCCCTGCCGGTCGCTTGCATGTGCCTTCAAATGTGGTGACAAACACTAGGGAGAGATCTTCCCAAGTGTAAATGCTGCCAGGCGCTAACTGGTTCAGCCACGCTCTGGCCGAGCCCTCCAACATGAGAGGCAGGTGCTTCATGGCCACTTCATCATTGCCGCCGCCAATATGGACGGCCACTCGGTAGTCCTCAAGCCAAGTATCAGGCTTGGATTCGCCAGTGAACTTACTGACTCCAGTTGCCAACCTGAAGTTGGGAGGAATCACAGCGGCCCTGATGGCTCTGCTAAAGTACTCTAGCCCCGAAACATATACTCTGCTGCTGGTCGGTGCATCTCTGTCGTGACCTTCTCGGTGAGCTCTGTTCCTGTCGACCAAACCCTGAACGAGAATGGATCTCGCATCAAAGCCTAGCCCCCTGGGGTCGACTGGAATCCTTCGCCCAACACTATGCGGGCGCATGTCATCCTGCTGGTGTGGGGCACATACGACCCGCTCCTCGGGGGAGGGGTGGGCACTCGACGTCGACCGTCACGATCGACTCGGTGATCATACTGCTCATGGTTCCCATACTGATTACGCCGGTCTCCACGTCCCTCACGCCTCGGGGGCGATCTTGGGCTATGAGCCGACTGGACTGTGTTCGCGACAACGGATCTGCTATGAATCATGTTCCGCGACTGGGAAACAGCGGAATTCTGGTCTCCTGCTGCCCGGAGTAACGCTCTGATATGTAGCAAGCCTCTGCCAGCCTCCGACTGGGAAGGCTGAATCGACTCTGCTATACGGGTTGCAGCTGCTAAATTCTGAATCGGAGTTCGATATACCTGTGGGGGCGGGAAGAGCTGACGTCGACTGGATTCAGGAACCCGTTGTCGCGCACGCTCATCGAGTGCCCACTGGAGGTTCTCCAGTCGAGCGCGCTTGGCCAAGTTTTCCAGGCACGCGTCTTCCAAGGCGCGAGCCTCGGGGGTTTCTCCAACGATAGGAGTATGCAGTGCATCCATGTTCCGGCGGCGAAGTTCTTCTCTCTGCAGCGATGTGAGAGGCTCGGGAAGATACTCCTCATGGGGACGCGACGGGTCGCCTCCACCTGCGCCTCCGTCGGTGCGGGGAAAACCGGGAGGACTGGGCGGTCCATCGACCATCAGAACCTCCGCCGCCGGATCGCTGCTGTCGCACTCGGATGCGGTCTCTGCGGAGCCAGTCGACAGGTAGAACATGCCGTAGAGGGATTCGTCGGGCTCGATCGCCGCGACTTGAGGGGTGGCCGACTGGCGTGCCACCGTGTGTCTCACCCACCGCTGAAGTCTCGACCGACCGGAGCGCTTGCGCCGGTGGGAAACAGGGAGGGAGGACAACACAGGAGACGACCGGTAGGGGGTCGACGGTTGCCGCAGGAGAACGCCGCGGACGCACGCGCTAAAGGTGTTGCCTCGTGAACAGGGAGCGCGTCCACGTCGAGCGGAGCCTCCTAAAGCCAAGCAGAGTCGTCGGCGATGAACGTGAGCGCGCCGAGACGGATCTCCCGGCCCTCCACCAAAACTCCGCCGAAAACCATGATGATTCGGGTCGGAAAAGGTCGCAACTCCTCCAACAAAACGCTAAAACACCGGCCCCACGGTGGGCGCCAACTGTCGTGGTTCTAAGTCTGACAGTAGTGTAGGGGGTAAGTATGGAGAGGCAAGATCTTAGCTATGGAGAAGTTGTAAGAACGCAGGGTTTACAAGTTCAGGCCCTTCTCGGAGGAAGTAATAGCCCTACGTCTCGGAGCCCGGAGGCGGTCGACTGGATTATGTGTGTATGAATTACAGGGGTGCGAACCCTTGTCTCGGAGGAGGGGGGTGGCTTATATAGAGTGCCCCAGGACCCCAGCCAGCCCACATTACAAAGGGTTCAATGTACATTAAGGCAGGGCGTTACTGGTAACGCTAGTAATAAAGTGTTACGATGACCATAAAAGCTACTTAATAACCGACCGTTGTCATGCGGAGTTCCTTTAAGTCTCCTGACTGTCGAGTGGCTTGGTCTTGGTCGAGTGGTTGCTTCTTGGTCGAGTATCTTCGAGTCTGTCGAGTGGAACACCTCTAAGTCGACTGAAAGATGTTTTCTTCTGGAGATGTCCTTGGGTAGGTCAGTTTGGACAGGCCCATGCCCCTACCCTAGGTACATAGCTTCATCACCCACCCCCCTAGGCGCCCCCCTGCCTCGTGGAGCCCCCGTGGCTCCTCCGACGTACTTCCTGCACCCATATATATCGTCGTACCCTAAAACTTCTAGAACAGACAATAGATCAGGAGTTCCGCCGCCAGAAGCCTCCGTAGCCACCGAAAACCAATCTAGACCCGTTCCGGCGCCCTGCCGGAGGGGCAATCCCTCTCCGGTGGCCATCTTCATCATCCCGGTGCACTCCATGATGAGGAGGGAGTAGTTCTCCCTCGGGGCTGAGGGTATGTACCAGTAGCTATGTGTTTGATCTCTCTCTCTCTCTCGTGTTCTTGATTTGGCACGATCTTGATGTATCGCGAGCTTTGCTATTATATTTGGATCCTATGATGTTTCTTCCCCCCTCTACTCTCTTGTAATGAATTGAGTTTCCCCTTTGAAGTTATCTTATCAAATTGAGTCTTTAAAGATTTGAGAACACTTGATGTATGTCTTGCCGTGCATATCTGCGGTGACAATGGGATATCACGTGATTCACTTGATGTATGTTTTGGTGATCAACTTGCGGGTTCTGCCCATGAACCTATGCATAGGGGTTGGCACACATTTTCGTCATGATTCTCCGGTAGAAACTTTGGGGCACTCTTTGAGGTTCTATGTGTTGGTTGAATAGATGAATCTGAGATTGTGTGATGCATATCGTATAATCATACCCACGGATACTTGAGGTGACATTGGAGTATCTAGGTGACATTAGGATTTTGATTGATTTGTGTCTTAAGGTGTTATTCTAGTACGAACTCTAGGGGTGTTTGTGACACTTATAGGAATAGCCCAACAGATTGATTGGAAAGAATAACTTTGAGGTGGTTTCGTACCCTACCATAATATCTTCGTTCGTTCTCCGCTATTAGTGACTTTGGAGTGACTCTTTGTTGCATGTTGAGGGATAGTTATATGATCCAATTATGTTATTATTGTTGAGAGGACTTGCACTAGTGAAAGTATGAACCCTAGGCCTTGTTTCAACGCATTGCAATACCGTTTACGCTCACTTTTATCATTTGTTACCTTGCTGATTTTATAATTTCAGATTACAAATACCTTTATCTACTATCCATATACCACTTGTTTCACCATCTCTTCGCCAAACTAGTGCACCTATACAATTTACCATTGTATTGGGTGTGTTGGGGACACAAGAGACCCTTTGTTATTTGGTTGCAGGGTTGCTTGAGAGAGACCATCTTCATCCTACGCCTCCTACGGATTGATAAACCTTAGGTCATCCACTTGAGGGAAATTTGCTACTGTCCTACAAACCTCTGCACTTGGAGGCCCAACAACTTCTACAAGAAGAAGGTTGTGTAGTAGACATCAAGCTCTTTTCTGGCGCCGTTGCCGGGGAGGTTAGCGCTTGAAGGCATATCTTTAGATCTTGCAATCGAGTCTTTTAGTTTCTTGTTTTATCACTAGTTTAGTTTATAAAAGAAAACTATAAAAAAATGGAGTTGAGTTTGTCTCATACACTTCACCTTTTAAATATCTTTCGTGAGTATGATGGAAAGGACAATTGTGCTCAAGTGCTAAAAAAGAAATCTATAAAATGTTTGGCACTAAATATTTGAATGATGAGCATGATTGCAATGTTGTTAGTACGAATTCTTTGAATATCCATGACACTAATGATGATTGCACTAGTTATGATGAAAATGTCTCCTATAAACATGTCAATTTTTGTGGAGTGCATTGGGTTTGTAAGTACACACCAAATAGGGAAGATAGATATTGCAAGAGGCATAAGTACTTAGAAACTAAATTGTTGCAAGAAAGTCTTGATGATTGTGCTGAAAAATTCAATATTTTTCGCGCCCCTTGTGAACTTTGCAATGAACATGGTCATTTAAAGCTCTAATGCTATTTGTTTCATGATCAAGTCGTGTCCAAACATTGTGATAATTTGATTACCCTTGAGCATCATAAAGAGCTTAGCCTTCTTTTGGGTTATGAAGAAATGAAACATATAACTGAGGGTATTCCAAAATTTAATCTTGATAGAGTTCTTCATTTTGATCTAGAGGAAATTTATATGTATTGTGCGGTGAATTCTGTTGAAAATCATTATATTGCCAACTACATAAAGAAAAGAAAACAAATAGAATATGAAAAGAATACTAATGAAAGGGAAGAGACTTCCCAATACCCTCCTATTATTTCTTATGATGCATCAGGTAACGAGGAGAAGCCTCCTATTCAACCAATCTCATTAATAAGGAGCTCCAAAAAGAGGATTGAACCCACGCATGCTGTGGTGAAGAAGAAGAAAAGAAAAAGGAAGAGAGGTAAAAAGATATCTCTCCCAAATAATGCTGCTCCTATTACTATTATGCCTCATGAAAATATAATTGTGGAAGACAATGATACTTCTTATGATCTTGAAAATCTTTTTGGCACTTACTTGGAAGAATATGATAATTGCTATACTATTGGTGCTATCCATACTATTAATGATGAGAGTGATTATGCTTATGATATGAAAAGGCCCAAGCTTGGGGAAGCTATGTTTGATGAGGATGACATATTTGAGAATATATTTGCTGCAATTAATGTTTGTCCCAAGCTTGGGGATGCTATGTTTAATGAAGATGATATTTTTAGTCTCCCAAGTTTTGATATGCAAATTTATAATGTTGATAGCATGCCTCCTACCTATGATGATTATTGTGGTGATACTTATGCTATAAAAAGTAGTGATTATATTTATAAAACTTGTCATGGTTATGATTTACCCCTTCTCTGAACATTACTCTTTTAATGTGGAAACAATTTATAGTATTCAAGTTTCCTATGATACTCCCACTATTCCGAATAAGAAGAATTTTGCTTATGTGGAGAGTAATAAATTTTCTATGCTTGTAGATCATGAAAAGAATGCTTTAGGTACTGGTTATATTGTTAAATTCATTCATGATGCTACTGAAAATTATTATGAGGGAGGAATATATGCTTGTAGGAAGTGCAATAATATCAAGTTTCCTCTCTATGTGCTTAAAATTTTGAAGTTATGCTTGTTTTGCCCACCTATGCTAGTTGATTATTGTTCCCATAAGTTGTTTGCTCACAAAATCCCTATGCATATGAAGTATGTTAGACTTAAATGTGCTAGTCATATTCTTCATGATGCTCTCTTTATGTTACGATTCTTATCCTTTATATGAGCATCATTGAAATCATCGTGCCTAGCTAGGGGCGTTAAACGATAGCGCTTGTTGGGAGGCAACCCAATTTTATTTTAGTTCCTTGATTTTTGTTCCTGTTTAGTAATAAATAATTCATCTAGCCTCTGTTTAGATGTGGTTTTATGTGTTTAATTAGTGTTTGTGCCAAGTAGAACCTTTGGGAAGACTTGGGGAGAGTCTTGTTGATCATGCTGTAAAAAATATAAACTTTACCGCTGACGAGAACTGCTGCCATTTTTATTTGGAGAGTGAAATTTAGTTAATTCTTTTTGCAGATGATTAATAGATAAATTCCTCAGGTCCATAAATTTATTTGAGAATTTTATGAGTTACATAAGTATACGTTTGATCCAGATTACTACAGACTGTTCTGTTTTTGACAGATTCTGTTTTTCATGTGTTGTTTACTTATTTTGATGAATCTATGGCTAGTAAAATAGTTTATAAACCATAGAGAAGTTGGAATACAGTAGGTTTAACACCAATATAAATAAAGAATGATTTCATTTACATTATCTTGAAGTGGGGTTTTGTTTTCTTTCGCTAACGGAGCTTACGAGTTTTCTGTTAAGTTTTGTGTTGTGAAGTTTTCAAGTTTTGGGTAAGGATTCGATGGACTATGGAACAAGGAGTGGCAAGAACCTAAGCTTGGGGATGCCCAAGGCACCCCAAGGTAATATTCAAGGACAACCCAGAGCCTAAGCTTGGGGATGCCCCGGAAGGCATCCCCTCTTTCGTCTTCGTTCATCGGTAACTTTACTTGGAGCTATATTTTTATTCGCCACATGATATGTGTTTTGCTTGGAGCGTCAATTTATTTTGTTAGAATTTTCTTACTGTTATTTATAACAATGTTTTGCATCTTTTATTTCAATAAAAGTGGCATTGATAGCCTTTACTATGCCTATTTTAGAAGTCCACATGTTGCTGTTTGAAAACAGAAAGTTTA